>NW_005054498.1:1019671-1074339 GCF_000277835.1 Geospiza fortis | reverse complement strand
GGGTTTTTTTGTTGTTTGGGTTTTTTGTTTTGTTTTATTGTTGGGTTGGAGTTTTTGGTTTTTTTGGTTTTTTTTGGGGAGTTTTTTTGGGTTTCTTTTCTTTTTTTTATTTTTTTTTTTTTAGCCAGCAGTGCCTGTAGAAAGGAGGTCAGCATTTCAGCGTTGGCACTGGCTCGTGTCTTGTAGGACGTGTGGTGAGAACATGCCCCGCTGCTGGTGGTGCCAGACTCTGTCAGTCACCTGGAGATGTGCCTGTCACAGAGCTCTCCAGAGGCACTTCTAATCCTTCTAATTGCCTTTGTGCCCAGACATTACCATGATAAACCATTTGGCATGGTGAAAGAAAGACTTGCAAGGGACCATCTTGATGTTAAATACATAGAATGCTTTTTTCATGGATCTTTCTTTCTTTGTCACTGACTTTAGCCTGTAATAACACTCATAACTCTGCAATGTCTTTTATTAGCAGGGAATTACAAGGCACCAGCATTGGTGCTTTAGCATTGGAAAGCAGACCTTAAAATTTACCAGGCAAATGACTTTATCTTGCTCATAACTTCCTATATTCTGTTTGATCAGCAGAGGAAGTCACATCTTCCAAAAGAATAGGTAAATTAAATCTGCAGGTCTTTCATGGCTTTGCTTTCTCTGTTTCATGGGGTCCAAACCCTGAGGCACCTGTTTTTCACAGTCTTTGTTGATGTAAATGGTAGTTTCACCCAAATTCTGTTAGAGAAGTGAGGGTTTAGCCCTGAGGTTTTCAGCTCTTGCTTCAGCTCTGTCTCTTGATTCCATTACCTGGTTATCTTTAAAAGCCTGTATTGACACATTCCTTATAAATGATAATTAAAACAGGCTGACTTCCGTGTTAAGCTTAGATAGCTATTGATCACAACTGAAATTCTGATTTTAAAAACTCTTCCTTTCAAAACCATCTCTTCTTTTTCTGCTGCCACAGAAATTTTTTCATTGTCTGAAGCATAGTACCTTCTCTTCAAAATTACAGGGTTTCAGATGTTTGGCCAGCCAGGCAATCCGAGTGGCTGAGCATCTGTAAGTACTTTATAATATCTTTGACATGCTTTGTGAGGCAAAGAATTGAGTCATCTTTTTTTTTCCTGCAGCAAACTTTGCACTCTGGCATTTTTCTTGACTTTTCATGTCTCAACACATTGAAGAACTTACCATGGCCAACAGCAAAATCAGACTTACAAGTTTTAGAAAAGACTCGAGCTAGTGTCTGCCTTTTCCTCTGAACTGCAGTCCAGATTTATCTGACTGGTTTAAAAGTTGGTATTTTTACTTTTTCCTACATTATCATTGTTGCCATCAATGTTTTATTTTCCCTCCAGAAGGCACTTTGCTGCATGAAGTCCTCTTTATTCCTTGTTAACCCCAGAAGGGATGCCACCTGTCTCCAGATTATGGAGCTAAAGATTCTATAAATGCAGAATAAAATATAAAGTCATATACAACTAAACTGTCTTGCTTTTAATGATGTGGCCTAGACTAATTTTGCACTGGAAAAATAGGGGAAAAATTCAAAACCAGCCATAAAATTCACTGCTTTTAATTGACAAAACAGGAGTAATAACACTGAGAGGGGTCCTGGGTAATTAAAAAGGTGCAGACAAAACATTCTTATTAGTAAGTGTTAAGTAATACTGATATAAGCCCACACAGTTCGTAAAGAAGGACAGACAAGGTTTAGAATGTGTCATGAGAAAATGGAAATCAGCTTTTTTAAGGCTGCTGTGATGCTCAGAGTTTACTGCTGCATTTCCAAGGCGTTTTTCTCTCCAAAGACATTTCTGTAGAGGAGAAAGTGGTGCTTAAAAAAGACAGAGCTGGGGAGATACCCAGGATTTAGGAGGCAGAATGCCCAGGAGGAAGAGCCTGTGCTCCAAGGTCTGGGACTTTACTGGAGAGGGGGGGGAAAAAAATTTATAAAGATAAAAACAAGTGTCTAATGCCGTCCAAAGCAGGGCATCTGTAAAACAGTCTGTGCACAGGGCTGTGTAGGCTTTCCAAGGGCTGTGCTTTGTTCCAGTTCCAGTGAGTTCCTGGAACACAGCCTCCTTCCCTGCTCCTGGAACAGCCTTGACTGCAGGGCTTCTCCAGCCGTGGAGGTGGAAACAGAATCTGTGTGAACCGCGGCTTCCACCAACAAAAGGGTGCTGGGGAGAGCAATGCCTTCAAAGCCAACCTTCCATGGGCCACAAGCATTTCTAACTCTGCTCTGAGGGCTTCTAAAGCCTGGCACAGCCAGGAGAGTTGCAGGGTTTGGCAAGCAGGGCTTTGGGGATGTGGACCTGCTTTGTTATCAGCATCTCTTTTCCCAGAGAGATCTCTCTTACAGCCTGGCTCATCCCAGGGGGAGCTGGAACAGCACCAGGGTGCCCTGGCTGATGCCATTGTGCCTGCACCACTTCCAGCTTTTGTGTCCACATCCCTTTTTTTTTTTTTTTTTGCAGAGCTGTATGTTGTGCTGTAGGTTGCTTTTGATTTTGTGCTAATCGTGGTGCTGGCTGCTCCAGGGATATCAGCAGGAGAGAGTCACTGAGGATTTCAGCTTTGTGCATTAAAATGCTCCTGCCAAAATGAGTGTTGACTTAAGAAATCTTCAGATTCCACTTAGAATTTTCTGCTGGCTCTCCAGCTTTATATGTAACTGAAACTCAAGAAGATCAAATATCAAGAGTGTTTTTTAAAAAACGACTGGCTAACACTTTTGAATGGCACATCACAGGGAAATAGAAATATCTTTGTTAAACTTCACCATTTTCATAATAGTTGGGCTTTTCTTAAGTGTAACAAGAGAAACCTGGAGAATCTGATACCTGTGCCTGGTAACTATTTACCAATATTTAAAGGCAGGGTAGGAGAAGAATCAAGTGGTCAGTAGCACTCTTAGACTTTTTGAAAGGCATTGCCTTAATTTTCTATTACTGGAATGTTTTTTCCATCCAAAATGAAAATACCTATTGTTTTGTTAGCATTAAAAGATTACTTACAAAGAGCTACAAAAGGAAAGCAGCCAAAGCTGCCATATTCCTGCCACTTTCTTGCGTCAGCAGAGTTGAGAATAAAAGAACTTTCCAAGTTACAGTGCTGCACTTGAAAAGGGAGAAAAGTCTGCGGTGACTTTTATCTGTGTGTTCAGCAGATCAGATGGCAAACTCACCCCCAGAGCTGAGCAGGGGAGCAGCTCCTGCCTTTCTCTGGAGCCCCAGTGTGTGAAACAGCACCAGGTACGACATCAAAAGGTCCAAATAAAAGTGTAAAGTTTGGGGTTTTTCAAAACACCTGTCTAATTAGCTCAGCTCGGTGTTTGCCAGCTCTAGCTCTGACTTTCTCACAGTTGTGTGCTCAGCAGAAGTGGCTTTTTCATCTCAGAGATTTGGGTAAGAGGTTAAACCTACAAACACTGTCACCAAACCTGACCCGTCGGCTCCTCGGTGCAAACCTATCCCATTTCCTCACAGCATCAATCACCCCATTGTGCCCAGCTAGGAAAGGTGAGGTGGAGCTGTTTGCCAGCTTTTTCTAGAGGGACGAGATCATTTTAATTGAATGTTATTATCAGCCAGTCCTTGTGGTTTGACATGGGTTCAAAGTGAAGCTGCTCATCCGCTCAGAGAATGCGTAGGCACGAATGGAATAACCTCAGCGAGTTTTCAGATGCTCCATCCTCAGGGAAATTGGTTTGATTTGCCCTTCAGTGGAAATTTTGTGTACTGTTGGCAGCCAAAATAGCTCTGGAGTCCAGAAGCAGGAGAAAGTCTATTCTGTGTGTTGTACTCTGCTGCTTTTCCCACTAAAATTTCTACAGTGAATATTTTCTGTTTGTACACCTCGTTGCCCTCCAGCCCAAGGAACTTGCCTCTGTGTGTTCATACAGCACATGTGTGTTTAATAAGATGGAAAATTAGATAAAAATACACTTTATTCTTCGAGCCTGTTGCATGTGGATATGCATTTCATGTCCATCCTCCATCCTGCACTGGGGAGTGGGGTGCCTGTCCTGGGAGCAGTTCATTGTTGCTGATTCTTGCACCATCAAGTCTTGATTCACTGATGAACAGGATCTGAGACAGTAAATATTTATTTGTTGACCCTTGAAAATATGAATGAGGAAGATTGAGGGCTTGAGGCTTATGGAGAAGACTGTGAACCTCAAGGCTGAAGCTTTTTCTCAAGTGTTTCTGTGCAGGCATCTGTGGTTTTGTGTCCTTTGCCTCTTCAGGAAGCCTGACTGATTTATGGGGCAAAGAGAGTTCACCTGTTTTCTTCTTCAGGGGTCTGTCTATGAAATGTATTCTAGAGAAACTAAGTTGCCTACAGGATAAAATTTAGGACTTTAAATTAATTTCTTGGCAGCATCTTCCCCAAAACTGCCAGATAACAGAGGAGTGGAAGAGCAGTAAAGCAGGGATGAGTTAAGCACAACCAAAACCTTACTACTCTGAGTAAGGAGGAGGACACAACCATTTTTTTAACTTCTTCTGTTACTAAAACTGTCTCTGCTTATTTTTAGTTTAAGCCTTCACCACGCTGAAGTCAATAACTTCAATTAAATCAACATGTTTTAATAATTATGAAACCAAATACTTCAGCCCTGATGGACCTTCATGTACAAATCTGACTCCTGATACAACTCAGAGAGTGACCTGCAGTGGTGTTGGAACTGCTTCACCAGCCTGGACAACCAACTGTGAGACCCAAAATTTGTATTTCCAATGTTGAATTTGTCTCCTGTGTTTGGCACCTCCAGAAAATAAATCATCAGTGAAAACCCCAGATTGCCAATTATGAAGAGTTCATTAAGATTTGCTGAAGTTCAAAGCAAAAACACCAGTTCCTCACAGGTCAGGGCAGCTCTTCTAATGGTTCCTGCTTTGCCTCCAGCAGCAGCTCATCCCCAGAACCTGTTTATTTTTCTGCCAGGGCCGTTGGCAGGTGAATAGAGTCACATCAGATCACCTCACTTGTATTTTATGCTGGAAACCCATGCCCTGGATATGCCATTTTCCTGGCCCAGCATGGCATGAGATCATGGATTTCAAACCAGGCCACGTTGGCCATAGAAGACAAAACATGCAATGCCCTGTTCACTTCCCTCTTGAGATTTGCCAGGAAGTCCCAGTTCAGTTCTGCCCTGGGGTTTGCTGTCTCTCAGTTCAGATCATCCCAAAGAATAAAACCTGGTGTGGGGAGGAAGGAGAGCATCACTCATCGTGTCCTGAAAACAGATCAGATCATTTGTAATACAAACAGGAGTGTATGCAAGTTCTTCTAGAACCAGATCAGGGGAAAACAAACCAGTCCCTTTTCTAGGGAAATGATTAGTTAGGGCATGACAGCACTATAACTCCATGCAGATATCCTGTGGTTTAGGAAAACACATCATTTGAGCACTTGCCAGGTGGGCAGTGGTGCTGGTCCAGACTCACATGAAGGTTGGAAAAAACCTCTGAGATCATTGAGTCCATCCAGGCTCCTGAGAGTCCCTGTCTCAGCAGCACAACATTTTCATTTCAGTGGAAGGTTGTGCTATCTCTCTTTTCAACTAAAACTGTTGAAAATACATTAAACCCTGAAGTGCTGTAATGTTTTCCTTCCCATTTTTTATGTGAGTGCCCAGGGAGTGCCATGGGCTCCCACCTGTGGCACCACGGACCTCCTTGGCTTTTTCATTCCCTTGCCACCCTGCACCTGCCTTTCCACAGCAGGATCTCACCTGGAGGAGACCCAGGAAGAAGATGTGCTCACTCAGGGAAGGATGATGCCCACAAGGAGTGTCCAACCCCCTGCACCCACAGCAGAGCCCCGGGTGCTCTCCCTGCTCTGCTCTCTGCCAGCTTTGTTATGTAAGGAAGGGTAAAAGTACAAACAAGAACACTGAACATGAAAAGTGAGGTTGTTTGCTTACTGAGAAGCCTGGCAGGGGCAGAATGGAACTGTATAAATAAAAATTCAGGCTGACAAATGTTAGGTACCTGCAGGAACACCTGCAGCACTGAACCAAGCCAGGACTCTGCAGGCAGCTGGGAGGAGAAATGCAGGGTGGCTATTGACACTCTGGCTCCAGAAAACAACTCTGTGTGCTGTATTTAAATTCCCCTTGCTTTTGTTTCTACTGTCAATATCATTCATGTCCTTTCCAGTCTTGCCTTGTAACTCAGCAAGGTAGAGCAGCAATTACTGAAGACTATTTAACAGTTTGGATATTATCAGTGGATTTTAATTGTCTGCCTGGAAGCACCTCTGACCACAGCCGTGCTCTGAACTCCAAGGAGGGACTCCTACCTGATGTATTGTTTTCTTCCTGCTGCCAGAATAACACATCACTTTTACTCAATGTTTGTGTCTATTCATAACCATTGTATGGAAATGCGTGTTTGCAAATGAAGTTTGGTGTTGCTGAGCACTCATTTGTGTTTCTAGCTCAGCCTTGTGATGGGTGAAGAGCTGATGTCCCTTCTCCATCTCAGCACAGCCCAAGCTCATTTGTGCTTCCTTATCCGGTCCTGAACTAGATGGAGCTTTATGAACTTAACCAGTGCTGGAATTCTCAGATCTTTCACGTTTTGCCATATTTCTTCTTGTTTTTCCTGCAGTTTTTGTCTCAGTTGTGATAAGGGGAAGGTTTTGGGATGCATGAAGTAACTGTGCAGTTTGGCTGAGAGAAGTTAATGTGGAACTGCACAAATGAGAAACTCATGGTGCTTCAAAACCTGATCTGTTTTCTGTTATTTTTAGTCCTGGTGCATTTAAAAAAAGTTTTCTGCATAGAATGTTTTGAACCATTTACATATATTTTCTAAAAAGCTTTGTGTGCCTTTTGGGGGTATCTCAGCTGCCCTGTCAGGACCCTGTGGGTGTTCCTGGGAAGCAAAAGCAGGGGGATATCTTGGGGATGCCTGTTAAAGTCACAAGTAACTCAGCAGGACTTGTGCTGGGTGGGACTGAGCTCTTCTCTGCCTGTGCATTTTCTTGTAAGACTTTTCTGCCACAGCAGAAAGATCTTCACACTGAAGCAGCAGAGTTCCAGCTCAAAACTGGGTTGAAACAGACTTCACAAAAACCCCCACAAAAACAAACAAACAAACAAAGCCCAAAAGCTCTGAATGGAAATCAATCTGCTTTGTCACAACTGTGATAAGAGCTCTTGACACCCCACTAAAACTGTATCTGAGGCACAGCAATAGCTTTGCTGAGTGTTTTTCCCCTCTTATCCTCTTCCTAGCTTGCCTGTGTATAAATTATACCTTATTCTTACCTCTACTGGAGAAACTGTTAGCACCAAAAAATGCAGCATGGGCTTGAATGTTTAAATAATTGCTTTTAAGGGAAACAAACGCAATAAATTTAACCTAGACAAATTCTGATTTTTTTAAATCGATTATTCCAGTTCAGCTGTAAAGAATACAACACAGTTAAAGAAATACACTGGTGAGGACTCCCAGAAACAAGTTATGCGGGAATTAGAGTAAAATATTTTGTATAAAAAGTTATCAGAAATATTTAAATAGGTCATGGAGCCTGACATTGTTCCTTGCTATGTGTGTATGTGTCTATCTGAAATATTCTGCGCTACTTTTGTAGAGCTCTAAAATGGATGGAAAAACTTCTGAAGAAACTGGAATAGATCTCCCCCATGTCTAATTTGGAAAAAAAAAACGACCTTAAAGGATTTTAGAAATGTTTAGAAACATTGGCATTATGACAGCAAGAATCTCTGTCATAACGTCATATGATTAACTAGATCAGAAACATTCTGGGATGTTCTGATCAGTTATGTTAATGCCTCTTTTTAAAAGTATAAAGCTAATGCTCTATAAAATAGATACTTGAAAAACAGTTTTGGTTTTCCTCAGGCTACTGAGATTAGAGTTTCGTAATCTGTTTGACCAGCTGCAGAGGACGTTCTGTTTCATTTTTTCTTTTTAAGTAAATGAGCTTCATCTCAACATGATTAAAAAGTTTAAAAAAAAAGAATCAGCCTTCAAAAATACTCCGTTTTCACTCATACTTTTAAATAGGAGCAACTGCATTGTCATGTCTTGTTGCAAATGTAATTGGGTTGGAGGTCATTAAAGACTTTGAATAAAAGAATTTCCAAGTTTCCAAGTGTGCATCCTCCCCTGTCAAGAATTGCCCCATTTTTGGCTTCCAGACATAATTTTAGCAGATATTACTTTGCTGCCTCTCACATCTCACATGTGTTGAGTCAAGCTCGCTCTTGTTCAGTTCAAAAAGCAGTGGTTTGCCTTGCAAGTTAATTTTGTTGATTAAGGTTACTTTGAAAGGTAAAAAGGCATTATTAGATTTCTTTGTGTGTGCCTGTGTGCAAGAAAATGTGTGTTATTTTATGTAATGGGAGAATTACAGCAACACTGAGCACTTGATTGCACAAAATAAATAGCTTTTCTTTCATTCCTACTGGGAATCAGATTGGCCTATTGATTAGAAGTATTTCATATTTCTGTTTTAAAAGAGCATAACGAAATAAGAAGCTTTGTAAGGCTTGTTAGAAATGTTTATATTTCCAGGTCTTTGTGTATCCCTGAGGAGCAATGCATTTTAAAGAGACATTTGTAGAGCACCAGGGGTCTGCTGGAGCCTCTGGGCTGGCTCCAGGTGTGAAGTATCTGAACACCCACTTAAAGTGGCAGTTTGGTGATAAACCTGGTTGGGAATGAAGCCCTGGGCAGCAGAAGATTGCCCCGTTCAGCCAGTGATTGATAAATCTGCTTTATCACCACTCAGGCCTTCTCCAAGTCATTGCAGGAAATTCTGCCTGAGCCCCTGATGGTTGTTTTTGCAGAACTGTTGTTAAGAGTACGGCAAGCAGCAGAACCAGGTGTTTTTCTGGTTAATTTGTGTTCACAATAGCAGTTTTTCAGTAGCACGGTGTTGACACAGCGTTTTAGACGTTCTTGCGACAGAGCATCAAAAATTCAAAAAGTTGCCTGAAAACGTTGAAGCTGACATCAGGTCTTCACAGGAAAGCTGCTCAGAGAATGACAGACTCCTTGCTGTTGCCTTTGATTGCAAAGTGTTTAATAAAAAGCAAATTAGGAAATGAAAATTGTCTCGCGGATCAATCAGGCACAGCGGTTCCGCCTGCTCGGCATTATCTGTCAGACATTAACCTGATGGGGAGTGTTGTATTTTGGATAATAGTCTCAAAATCAGACTGAAAGGTTGACTGAAAAAATACCTTATGTATTTTGTGTGTGCTCTGAGGCTGATAACAAACTCTGCAGTTCAAGTTTTAATAACTTGGGGGGAGCTAAGAAACTTCAAAAGGTTTGTGATAAATGTTTTTGACAAAGCGTCAGCTGAACATTAGGCAGAATCTTGGTAAATCCTCTCATAAGTGGTTTAAAATGGAGTTCTGAACTTTCCCTTTATAAGTTTATGCTTGAGATGTCATGGTATCTTTGGGTTTAAAAGATTCATTTTACCTGGTAAATGTGCACCACTGGTGTTTCTGCCTAAACCTGGGCGAGTGCAAGGGCGGAACAGTTCAGGGCTTTTCTCCTTCTGGCAGCCTCTGCTCTGCTCTTGACCATGACACTCCTGCAGGCTGAGAAAAAGGGGAAGCAGTGTTCAAGCAAACTGCAAAATACTCCAGGGAAATATTACAGTAAATCTTCCAGCTGTCAGGCTTTTGATTGACTTCATCACAACAGCCCCAAAGTGTCCTGGTCACAGACAAAGCAGTGCTTGGACATGGCAAGTGCTTGTTGGGTTTTGTGGCCCGTTGAGAAAAGCAGATGAAAGCCAGTTTATTACAGCCTTTGAACCTTGCCTCCCTTTCCCTCCTGTCACCTGAGCCACTAAAACAAAGCAAAAACAATTCCCTCCTTGGCTCCCCCTGACAAAAAATGCCCGACTTTACAATTTATGCTGCTGTTTTCTTTGAACTGTTATCTCTGCAGGACCTTATGGCATCCTTTGCCTTTCAAAAGAATTGAGTTTATAATGTCCTGCAGTGAAGCCCTGACTCAGCAAAATGCTTAAGCCCCTGCCTAATTTTATGTCTACAAATAGCCCTGCTGGTGCCATCAAGGAATTTTAGGGATATATTTTAGAATTATGGAGTCTTGAAAAGATTTGGGTTGGAAGAGACCTTAAAGCCCATCCAGTGCCACCCCTGCCATGGGCAGGGGCACTTCCACTGTCCCAGGCTGCTGCAAGCCCTTTCCAGCCTGGCCTTGGACAATTCCAGGGATCCAGGGGCAGCCACAGATGCTCTGGGCACCCTGTGCCAGGGCCTCCCACCCTCACAGGGAACAATTCCTTCTAAGAGACCTAATTTTTGCAGGAAAATTATTTTAAAACGTTGATCAGCTCAACTAGGTATGTAAAGAAAATGCTGCAAACATTCAGCAAAATATCTTACAGGAGCAAAGCAGGACAAGATAGGCATATTGAGAATCCTTACGGTGCTCAGGTGATCTCCAAAAGACACCAGATGAAGTCTGATGTGGAAGTGTTATGGGACTGCTCAGGAGCTAATGCTGATGATCCCAAGTTTATAATGTACTGCCAGTCAGTCTCTTGCCTGTGAATTGTCAAAAATGAAAATAGCTTATATTAGAGCCTGCCACACTGCAAAGTGTTTGCATGTATTTTTCTTTTATGTTAAATGACCTACTTTAAATTTTTTCCCTACTGCTGGAGAGACTTGATTCTGTTCCTAGAGTCAAATTATTCCTTTTCTTCCTGAACCTCTTTCTTTCTTTCTTTCTTTCTTTCTTTTTCTTTCTTTCTTTCTTTCTCTCTTTCTTTCTTTCTTTCTTTCTTTCTTTCTTTCTTTCTTTCTTTCTTTCTTTCTTACTTTCTTTTTCTTTCTTTCTTTCTTCTTTCTTTCTTCTCTTTCTTTCTCTCTTTCTCCCTCTCTTTCTTCCTTTCTTTCTTTCTTTTCTTTCTTTTGCCATAGCCTGGTGGAGCAGGGAGCTGCCTGACTGGTGGGGATGGGCAAAGCCCCCAGCTTGGAGAATTTTGCAAGATTCCCATTTTGAAACAGCAGCAAAGTGAGCCAAACTTCCCAATTTGCCATGGTGTATATGGGAGCTCATATTATTCATGCTGAATTCTGTGCCTTTGGAAATTACACCTTTTATCTGATTCCTGACCAAGGAAACCTTTTTTTTTTCTTTTCTTTTCTTTTTCCATAATGGCAGCAGAAAATGGGCAACCAACTCTTGTAGGGACACATTTACAAAGGTATTACCAATTTGCATTTTCATTTGTGTTGTAATTCATGTTCACTCTTCATGAAATAGTGTTTAGTGGTTGAAATTAAATATTAGGCATGAAGAATCATGACAGATTTGTTGTCACTGCATAGTAGGACACTGTGAGGAGCAGCCTTTGCAGGTTTTCCCCTTTCCCCTACCCATCCAGAGCTGTTCCCAGCCTCACCAGATCCTGAATTGGACTGATGGTAACAGGCTGGGAGGTCAGTGAAAGTAAAATAGGAAAGAGAGATGTCAAATATCGCTCAAGGCATTTTAATTTCTGTTCCTGAGGAGCAATAAAGCCTAAATTTTCTGTACAGTCATAATAGCAATTGTAATGTACCTCTGGATAGAGAAATAATTCATGTTATTAAACACCATGACTGTTTTCTCTGTAAAAGAAGATATTTTCTTTTCTCTTGCAGCAATGTTAGCCCCTGCATATAGGTTGTGAAAAACCTTGTTTGCAAAAACAAAGCCATTGTTTTAACAGAAACAGCAGAATTTTGCCTTTCATATTGAATCAGTAGCATAATGAGTGGTGGAGCAATAGTTCAACATCAAAGGAGACTTTTTGGATATATTGTGTGTTGCAACAACAGCGAAAAAAGTTCCCACCAGAAAGGAATTTTGCCATATGTGAGCAGCAGACACATGTATTAGGTTAAAACCAGAAGATTTCCTTTGCTTTGCACCAAAACCAAGAGACAACTCCAAGTACAGAGGTTTTGTTTTTTTTTGTTTGCAGTGTCATGGGCAGGAGCTGCGTGAAAACCCAAAAAGCTCTGAGGATGCCCCAACAATTTGGCTCAAACATCATTATTTCACTTTTAAAACAGCCTTGTTTTGCTCAGACTCATGGCATTGCATCAATGGTCTTCACGGATATATTTGCCCAATTTATTTGGAGTAGTAATGAACCCAGATAAATCTGTTTAGCTCCATGAAATGTTTTAGCAAAATGAATGATCGTTTTTAAAAATCTGGATGGGATTCTTGGCTGCTTCCTTTGGATAGAGTTGTATTTGACTCTAAATTGTGAGACCACTTAATGCAAAGAAATTTTTGCCCAGACAGCCTATAATTCTGGCTTCATGGAGAGATAAAGATTTTGAAAATCAAATGTTTTAATGACAAAATTTTAAATCATCTCCATGTGTATTTCTGGAAGAAAATTCTCTTTAATTTTTATTAACATTCACATGGGGCTTTTTTTTCCTCAGAGTTCCAGAGATTTTCTTCTCATGAACGAGGAGAGAAAACACATCAATGGATGTAAATTGAATTTAGAAGGCACTTGAAGAGAGGCCTGTATTCAGAATTATTGTTGGCACATGTTTTGAGGATGTAAAGTGGAAGCCTTCTTCTGTGGGCATTAGTAAGGAGATAATTAAGACTACAGTAGGTAATTAGAGTAGCTTTTATTACTGCATCTTTCATTAACTAATTATATTAATTTGGTAACATTTGAAAAATTCTTTGAAGATGAAAAGTGCTAACTCTCACTACCTTTAGTGGTAGCTTTACTCTGTATTGGTCATAAATTTCCAGGGCTTTTCTTGATACAGATGCACATCCATCTGTGCAGAGTTGCTAATAAAAATTACATATTTCTAATAAAAAAAGAATGACATTATCTTGCATAATCTGGTCAGGATGAGCAGCAACTTTTCTGCTGGCACTTTCTGTCTCGAAGTGAAAATACATTGATACTTAATATTTTTAAGAATTTGTGGTTTTTTTAAAGTGTCACGTTTATTCAACCCTCAGAGCAGAGAGATAAATGCTTGTGATCCATGACTTCCCACTGATGTGATGGGATCAGGAATCAAGCCTTGTCTGCTCTCAGGAACATACAAAAAATAGGAAATTATTTCAGGTTAGAGAAAGAAAACATATCACATTTGTAAATAGTTTCCTCACAATTGTAATCAATACACAGAAATGAAGAATTCTAATTGTTTCTGTTTATGTAATTCTTCAGAACTGAACTTTCAGGTAATCCAACACTTTTGAAAAATACCATGTGGTTAAAGGATAATCAAATCAGTTTTCATATATTGGAGACCAAATCCTTCCTACATTCCTGTTCCATGCTTGTTCCTGGGATTCTTCAAACTCTTATGAGCTTTTAGTTGATTTAGATCAAGCCCTGTAACTAACACCACAAATTAATTCCTGCCTTGACAAGGGATTTTGGAAGGCTGGCACTGCACCTTTTTGTCTCTTTAGGGCTCCTTGTCAAAACTCTGTGCTTGACAAGTTGGTTTTTTTTAAAAACCACCTTTTTTCCCAGCCTCAGTGTGCCCCTGGGTATCCCACAGAATTCCTCTGATCCTGTGCATCCTGCCAGCTTTCCTGGAGCCACAGCCCAGCTCCACAGGCAGCAGCCCCACGTGTGCTGCTCCCTTGGGGCTGAAATAAACTCCATTTGGGGCTAAAATAAAGTCCATGTGAGGCTGAAATAAACTCCATTTTGGGCTGAAATAACCTCAATTTGGGGCTGAAATAAATTCCACTTGGGGCTGAAATAAAATCTGTTTGGGGCTGAAATAAACTCCATTTGGGCTGAAGTAAATTCCATTTTGGGCTGAAATAAACTCAATTTAGGGCTGAAATAAATTCCATTTGGGGCTGAAATAAATTCCATTTTGGGGCTGAAGTAAATTCCATTTAGGTCAGAAATAAACTCCATTTTGGGCTGAAATAACCTCAATTTGGGGCTGAAATAAACTCTATTTTGGGGTTGAAATTAATTCCATTTGGGGCTGAAATAAATTCCATTTAGGTCAGAAATAAACTCCATTTTGGGCTGAAATAACCTCAATTTGGGGCTGAAATAAACTCCATTAAACGTTTTGCTGGAGGTAACCCATCCCCAGTGGGATAATAGGGAGAATAAAAGTTGCCTACCCAGAAATGCAGCTCAGAGGTTCCTTTCTCCTTCCCCATCGTGGCTCTGGGTCCCAGGGGCTGGGATGGGCTCATGCACAAACTCCACTCCAGGTCCCAAAATGTGCCCCGAACGTTCCAGCGGCGCCTTCCCAAAGCCGTCACTTCTCCCTTCCCTCCTTCCCTGCCTCTCAATGAGAGACCCAAACAATATGACTTTATTTTAGGATCCTTTCCATTTTTAGAAATAAATCAAATGAGTTTTCCCTTTCTCTGGCTGTAATTCACCCACATTGTTGCATTGGAGCTTATTATCTCATTTACATTTTTAAGAGCTTTTCAAAGTGTAGGATATCTGGGCTGGAAAGCAAAACATTTGATTTCTTTGTTCTCTGGCCAACACAAAGCACTTCCAAGGTCAGGTATGGTGTAGACATTCAACAGCAAACATGTTTACATGGCGTTTGAAAGCCCGTTTAACTGAAAAAAAAAATATTGTCTTTATAAGAGTGATGCAAGTCAGCTTAGCACAGCTGAGGGACAGGAATTCATCTGAACCTGGAAAAATTTAACTAACTAAGTTAAGTTTTGTTTTCTGTTCAGGGGAAAAAAAGCCTCTGACGCTTAAAAATTGGCCTGGATCTTTGTTTTTAATCACTTTTTCTTCATCTTAGCAGTTATTAATCATAGGCTCTGCTGCTCTCTTTGGGCAAAATGTGACACTTTGAGGCAGAATTAAATCTGCATTTCTAAACAAACAAAACATTGGTTAATTTTATAAAAGAGATGTTCTGGGGTGTACCTGGGGTAAATCCTCTGCTGTTTTTTAAGAATGTTCTACATGGCAAAAGCTTCCCTGTCTGATTCAGAGAAAGATCTGAGGTTCTGGTAGCTTCAGGAATTGCCATCAGATCTCAGGCTCTGGCCACTGCATGCGAGGCTTTTTGACTACAGAGAGAATTTCAGTGTGATCTTCAGAAAGGTGCATTATTCATGACATCTCTCATGATCCCTCCTAGACAATTAAAATCACGGGCAACAAACTCGCATACTTCTAATTGCTATTTTCAGAGTTAATCATCTGCAGGAATCTACAGCAACCATGAGATTTTGATGTTACTTTTCCATTTTGGCACGGCTTTGATCAAATGCTGAACTTTCGGTTTTACTTTTTTTTTGCCATTGTGCTGATAGAATATCTGGAGTACTCAAATGAACATTAATTACTGGTGGAATTTATGCAGCACAGGAATAGTCCAAAAAGGGTCCAGTGAAGGTATTTGTGATTGATCCAAGGAATTAGCTGAGTTGTTTTTTTGCCATCCCAATACAAAACCTGCCAACAGCCAGTTATGATGTGATTGGAAAAATCTGGGAGTTCATACAGTAAATTCTGGTTTGGACAAATGGTGAATGGATAACTGGAAGAGTTGTTAGTTTGCTGTACTTACATGCTGTAGTAAAAATACCTTCTTTCTAAATTTAAATTTAAGACATTTTCTGCTCTCCTAATGAAATAAAACATGTGTGCTCCGTGCTGGCAAACACTATCTAGAGTAGGTGAACCTAACAAAGGCTGTGTTATCTGAATTTCCCAAATTAAATGACTTTCAGATGCATTGCAAGCCCTCAGATTTAAAGGAACCTCTCGTTTAATCCTCTGCAGAATAAGTTTGTTGTAAATAAGAGATGGAAAACTGGAGAAGGGAGGGAAGGAAGGAGCAAGGTTCTCTTTGCCACCACGGGGCTGCTGTCCTGTGCAGGAACAGTTTGAGATTCAATTTTGTACTCAGGACCTGCAGATGGGGTGATAGAAATCTGTTTTCATGCACAAACACGTATTTATGGACTCACATGCATTTAAACATTTAAATGCTATCTCTTGGCCAGCTTTAAAGTCTTGTGAAAGGGTCAGACTTGCCCTTGAGCACAAGGGAAGGATGAGTGATGTGTGATGAGGTTTCTTCCCTCCTTATTTTTCACCATTTGGGCTGGAAAAGCTGACCCTGAAAGAGCAGGAGAAGATGGGTCATACTTTGTAGTTTATCCAAAATGTGCTCCAGGAATGTTCCTGAGAGTCATCCTGGGCTGGTTATGAATGGACACTTTGGGGTTATGGCAGGATTTTTGTCTAATTAATTGGGTTTTTGGTGATCTTCCTGGTATGTGGAATGACCCTGCTCCTTATTGCATATCTGCACTGCTCATTTTAGTTTTTGTGTTTGTTTGTGTTTTACCTCACAAGATAGATGTACAAAAAGCAAACAAAAAGCCTACAGTTCACATATAATTCCCACATATATTTCATTATATTAATGCAAATTCCTGGTACTGCAAGACTTGTTGAGTATTGAAGACAAGTTATGTATTCAAAGCCTGGATTTCAACATTTCTCAGAAGCTCTGATAGCATAAAAGTCCCTGGGCTGATTTGAAGTTCATGCTTGGGTCTGGTTACAGTTATTGGCATCAGAACATGTAACAGTCTTACAGCTATAAGACTTTAAAGTTAATGCCTGGCATCACTTCAAAACAGCGTTCAAGATCTATCATAAGTAGTCCTCTTATCTTATCTGAATAGCAATTTTATCCTGTAAATTATTGGAGAGTGCAGGATTTCGGTGCTGTGGAAAAGAGCAAGGCATTTTTGCTGTTAAATCTTTGCACCACGAGGGCTTTTAATGATCCTGAGTTGTGCACAGGTTCCCTGGGCTGCTGGAAGCAAACATGAACCATATGGCAGGTCCTGCAAAGCTCCCTGAGTCCATGGGGTTGTTGGTCTCTCCTCTCAAGGGAAAGGCAGGGACACAAGGGAGGTTTAAGTTGGATATTAAAACTTCTTCACTGAAAGTATGGTCAAGAACTGGAGCTGCCCAGGGAAGTGGTGGAGTCACCATCCCTGAAGTGTTCAAAAAACCAGTGAACGTGGCATTTCGTGGTACGATTTAGTGACCATTGTAGGGTTGGTCAGAGGCTGGACTCGATGATCTGGGAGGTCTTTTCCAGCCTTGATGATTCTGTAATTCCAGGGTGCTCTGCAGAAGGCCTCTGTGCATCTCAGATTTTATAAAAGCAGCACTGGAGGCTCCTTCAGTGGCATTTGCAGCTCGAGCCCCTTCCCGGGTGCAGCCCCGTGCTGCTTTTCTGATGGGTATCAATGCCCCGGTTTCCTGCCATACAAAAGATAACTCAAAATATTCCCTTTCTGCAGCCACAGCCGCCTCTGTGTTGGTGTCAATCCCCCATCCACATTGTGCACTTTGCTTGGAGTCAGCACTTGCAGTTAACAATGCCTTTATTCAAGCTGACAACATCGCTAAGCTTTTCGTAAATGTGTAAGTAAATGTTAAGCGTGTATTCAAACATCCAACAATGAGGAGGAAACTTTCAAAACAAACAAAACAAAAATCTTTGAAACTTTGTATTGTTTGTTTGGTGTGTATCTGTTAGAAATAACACAGACTATCAGTTCCTTGGGGCACGCTGTTCCTTTGTTAAGCATGTAACAAAAAAGATCAAGGCTCTGAGTGACTGCTGGAATAAAAATAAATGTATAAGGAGAACAATCATGACAAAATAAATTTGTCCGTGCATTTTATGAGCTTGGTTTAGGAGTGATTACTTCGGAACTAAATAAGGATTGGGTAGTTGTGGTGAAGTGACACGATCACATTATTCCTTTTATTTATTGCCATTTATATTTCATTTGTAGATCACGTGCTAGATTTGACTACAGGGCAGCAGGGGAGCCCCTCATCTCGGCCAGCATCCCACTTCAGTAATATGGAATACATTTCCAGTCCAAATTCCAGACATTGTTTTCCAGAGAGAGGATTATTCTGGCTTAAAGAAAAAAAACTCTTGGTACACTGCAAAACTGCTCCTAAGAAGCTCAGGTTGTGCAGATAGGATGACAACAAAAACCTGGGACATTTGCAAATGCAAATGTTGCAATATTTCCATTTGCCTTCCAACCTTTGAGAGTATTTCTTACATTTTTGGGATGGATGGTCTATAAGAAGATATAAAAATAATATATTTTTAGGATGAGTAGCTTCTAATAAGACTTTTAAGATGTAACCACTCTTGTTCAGTCAATGGTCCCACCTGTGCAGAGTAACTTTTTGAGTGGCCAAAGTGCCTCTGTCATGCCTCAGCGCCGAGTCCAGCTGGACTCACAGTGCTCCATGTCCTTCCCCAGCTCATTGAAGACGTGACCTGGAAGTTTTGCTGCCCTCCCATGTTTCTGATGAGTGTTTTGCCTCCCTTGCTGTTGTTCCAGGCCTTGCAGGACGAGGTGGAGAATTACCGTGGGCAGGTTTACGATGCTCAGAGGAGGCTCCAGCGCAACGAGCTCAAGGCCCAGGAGCAGGTACAACAACTGGGTGCTGTCCTCACCCCCTGAGCAAGGAGGTGCAATGGTTAAAAATAATCCCCTCCTTCAAAGCAAAAGCACATATTTTCCTGCAAAATTCTCAGCTAGCTTGCTTTTCTGTTTTGTTGGTAATAAAAGAGAATTAAACTGTCTGAACCCTTCAGGCAAATACTTATCTGCTGCTCTCTATTGCAAGTTGGTATTTCAGCTATTCTGGCTGTTAAATGATGCATTTATTTTGAACTGACTGTTTGCAACTGACTGTAGAGTTTTAATAAAGGTTTCTGAGACTATTCGAACCTGTTCTTTAATGATTTGTATGAAGAGAAGTAAAATTGGACAATAACAGCTAAAAATAATCTTTAGTCCTGATCTTCTGCATTCATTGTCCAAACATGTCTGTAAACACTTTCAGATGATGAATAGTGCTAAATTTTTTCTGGACACTTACAGTGAAGTCAGAGATTATTTAGTGTGCTTTGAGCAAAATAGAGTGTGGTGTTTACAGGCAGTGTTAGAATAGAAAGTCTATGATCTGCATTCAAACCAGATTAAATTGAAATATTCAGGAGAATATGCAGGTGATGAATGCCTGAATCAGATAGGAATTTATGTATTCCTAATACAAATTAGGTTTTGAAGCATTTGAGAACTTTATTTGGTGCTGAGTAAACAGTATCAACAGCATATGTCCTACATAAAGCGTTTCTAACTCTATACTAGCAGGAATAATCACTTGGGGTGGGTATAGGAGATTAATAATCATTCATTTCAAGTGTTTTTTCCTCAGTTTTGCCATCCTACTGGCACATGGGAATTCTCTGTCAGCCTTGGTGTTTAATTGATGTATTTCCTCGCTGTTCCCTTCTGTCCCCCCTCTGCCTCCCAGTCCCAGAAGCTGGGCCAGGCTCATCCTGAGCTGCAGTGCCTGCAGCACTGGACAGTTTGGTGCAGTGAGTGAGCTGGCCTACAAGCATTGCATTTTGGCTTCAGAGTCTCCTGGAAAAGAAGGAGGAAAATCAGCTCTTTAAAGCATGGTTGTCCCTCCCAGGGAACAGCACTGGCTGCATGCTGTGAAGGATGTCCTCTTCCAATTTGTTTTTCTTTTTTTATGTTTTTCTTTAGTCTCTGCCATTTTGCTTTTATTTTTTTTGTCCTGACCCGTTTTGAGAAGGATCCAGGAGAAGAAATAAAAAGTGACTCATGAAATGCAGAGGTAAAAGGCTGCACTTGCAGATTCACAGGGTGCCTTCAAGGTTTCCTCCTACATGAGCATCTGCTCCAAACCAACCTAGAGAACTCTCCTGTCCAGACTTAATTAATGAAGCACTAGTTCAGATGGTAACATCCTGTTCCCCAGTATAATGGAACAGGAATGTTATTTAAATCACACTGTGCTGTCCATCTTTGAGCTTGATGTGCTGGCAGGTTTGGTAGAGCTCATATCCAAGTTCCTCAATGGTCTTGTCTCTGCCTTTCATCCATTGGGACTTTCTGAAACAGCTGGAGCCGCTGAAGCTGCTTTGGTTTAGGTGGCTTCAGTCTATTTTGCAGACAAACATTTTGGAAGTTGTTACTTGTCTCCTCTGTGAGTGGTTAATTCATTAGTTCTGCTTATCTCTCCAGCAGAAAAATGCAAAAGTGACAGGTCTGACATGTTTCCAGTTGCTGGGTTTGGCCAGGCTACCTGTAAACATGTTCATCAAGTGTTAACAGTGGTTAACAACTCATCAGCCGATCAGGGACTTGAAATATTCAGGGCAGTAACTTGATTTCTGCTTTTACCAAATACTGTGTGAATCAAAATTGCATAAAACATGGAGCTTTGTGCTGGCGCCATTACAAAAGCCACGTTTCCAAGCTTTTACATATCTATAAATAAGGAGGAGCGAGGGTTAAAGAGCTTCTGTTTCTCATTAAAAGGAAAAATCTTGTGTTTTGATTCTATAACAACAACAAACAAATGAATGAGACATGAAAAAACATTTTGTTGTGCTTTTAATTAAAACTAAAAAGCTGTTTCTCGTTATGGCTTGTTGGGTGGTATCTCAGTGCTCCGTGTTGGCCGTTTTTCCAGAGCAACGTCCTCATAACTCTTCAGCCTTTGAGAGTGACTGACAGAGCCACAAAGTTTAACTCTTTGTCACAGTGACCCTCTGGTGATCACACAGGCTTAACCTTTCGTTATTATAATCATCCAGAGAGACAAACTATCCTATAAATAAAGGGGGGAAAATACTTTGGGCTGTCAGCAGGCCCTGAGCTGCTCTGGAGGGGAGCCTGGTGCTGCACTGGGAGAGGAGCTGTTGTTTTCATGGAGCTTTTCCATTCCCATACTTTGTGTTCTTGGATGAACTCGTGTTTACTCCTGTTTGGTTTTTCTCTCCCATCTTACAACGTGGGTTGGTGCAATCACTTTGTGTCTGTGTTGTCTCACCAGTGGTGCCATATGGCAGCCATCTCTGGATGATGGGTTCCAATCACACTTCTCAAAAGTGCTGGCTTATATAATTTTATCTTTTCCATAAAGGTTGTCCTGTCTCTGTCCTGGTTTTTCAATGTAATGCTGCACTTCAAGAGTGGAGTCCCAGAGCTGAATCCTCTTTCTTCAGGTCAAAATGTTGGATGTTTCCTTTAAAAATTAGATGTCCAGCATCTTGAGACATAAATAACTGTATTCATGGAAAGTGATAAACTGGCAGCAAATGTGAAAGCTGTAATATATAGTTTTATATATATTGTTATTGTTGAATGTATATAGTCATTGTCTGGGAAGGTTTCTGGCAAATTTGGGTGTGTCCAAACCATTTCCTTGCAAAGCAGCAGTGAAGTTTCTTGTATCTCAGTCCTACATAACTGTGGGACCAGCTTCCTGTCAGTGATCCCATTGTGTTCCCATATCATGTACTTCTGGAGTGAATGTATCCCTTGGT
Organism: Geospiza fortis; assembly: GCF_000277835.1. Classification (NCBI taxonomy): domain Eukaryota; kingdom Metazoa; phylum Chordata; class Aves; order Passeriformes; family Thraupidae; genus Geospiza; species Geospiza fortis. The sequence goes on along the minus strand of NW_005054498.1, from coordinate 1,052,885 downwards.
TGTCTCTGATGTGTGCCTGGATCTAATGTGAGACAAAATTTCCTACGAAACATTATTTCTTAAGTCCTGTGGCTTTGTGCATTTGTCAGTCATAGTTTAAAAAATCCCCATTGTTCATACAGGAGGCTCTACATCCTGTGAGTGTGTAATTAAAAATGACACACATCACTGGGAGCTTAATGAACGCAGGAATTTAGGCATGTGCAACAAGTTTTGCTAAACTGGGGTCTGTATAAAAATTCATGGTAGTGATTTTTTTTATACTACCTGGATTTCTTTAGCATTCATTTCATTTCAGATTCTTTTTTGAAGGGTAATCACCCCAACTCAGTTTACTAAAAAGCTCCAAGAATCTGTCTTTTGGGAATTACACACAAGAATTTTCTCAGAAAAAAAAATCCTATTCTTTTAATTCCTTGTTCTAATGTTTCTAGCCAGAGATTTGGGTTGACTGTGATATAAAATTTGGGATAATTGAGGATAAAAAAGTTCCTCATGTTTGCAAACAACTGAAGTGGCAACACTATAGATACTCAAACCATAGAGATACCTCCAAACAGTCAAGTCATAAATAGAGTTTTAAAGGAGATTCTGAGACAGAAAATCAATTATGTTCAATTCATTAATATTGCTGAGGAAATGAAGGAGAATAGCAGTGGAGGTTTTCAGCCCTTTAATTTCTTTTTCCTGAAACAGATTATAAAAAAGGAGAAAGGAGTTATCTGAATGAGGATGTTATAGAAGTATTTGGCATAAAATGGAGCAGCTTAGTTTAAGTGGATTTCACTCATGTTCAAATGAAAACAGGAGTGATAATTGTAAAAGAGCCATGATTCAAAAGCATTCAGCCAGTTTTCATTTCTAATGTTTATTATCCTGACTTGCTCATTTTTTTAATGGCTGCTGGATATTTACCACATTCAGCCCAACTTACTGTTTCCATGCCAACTAAATATGTTTGTTCTCAGATGAGTGCTGTGATGCATCCTTCTGAAATTTCAGTTGCTGCGTAGCACAGAGGAATTTCTAAGGTTTGCCACACCTTCCCCTTGGTGGGAATAGTGCTGCTGCCAGTGGATTTGTGGAGCTGGAAGCAGGGAATCAGTGAGACACATATGAGCAATAGACATTGATGTCCACAGTATGAGTCCCAGGTAGTTCTTAATCTGATGGCTGGAGTACTTGAGTAATATTAGCTCTTTAGTTTAGGGCTTTTGGGCCATATTTCTTCATAGAAATTATCTAGTGGAAGTTGTCCCTGCCCATGGCAATGGGATTGAAATGAGATGATCTTTAAGGTCCCTTCCAACCCCAACCATTCCATGATTCTGGGATTTTTAAAGGTATCAGGGAGTTCTAAATACCATCAGATGGCAGCCTGGGGTGCCTGCCTCAAATACACAGACTTTCTCCAACTAGTGTCATTCTCAGAACATGTAGTGTCATTCTCAGAACATGACTGTAACATGTAAGCCCTTATTTGCTCTAGAGCTTATCTAGTGCAAATAAGCTCTAGATTCGGATATTGAAAAGCCCAGGTTGGCTTTGTGGCCAGCTGCAGGTGAGGAGGGTGGAGGGAGCCTTTGTGTCACCAAGCCAAGGGACACTTTGGGAGCTGAGACCCAGCCAGTCAGCACAGGCTGGAGGTGGTGATGAAATTCTGCTGTTTGCTCCATGTGCTTGAACCCATGGTGCTGAAACACTTCCAGAATTTTCTCCCCCAGAGACCCATTTCTGCTCGCACAGAAATGGGAAGCCCAGCCTGGATGTGGAGGATCTTAAACCACAGCAGTGGTTCACCAAGAGCAGCCCTTGCTGGGGCTCTGGGGCTGTGGGGAAAAGAGTGAGAACCTGAAAGAAATTTCCACTGTGACTTTCAGGAACTGCACCACCAAGTATTGTCATATTAAAATAGTTCCTGTGGTTTCTGCCTCTGACCAGCAGGATGGATGGATGGATTGGAAGAGTGTTTTTGTGCAGTTCTGTGTGGCTGAGGAGGGACCTTCTGTCATCTCCTCCATCCACTGCTCTGCTGACCCCCCCAGCACTGGGGGCAGGAGGGACCTGTGTGTTTCAGCTGTTTTCCTAGCATAAAACCTTGGGAAAAACTCAGGGGACAAACAGGCAGAGGGACAGAGCTCCCCACAGCATGAAAATCTGATGGTTCCACATCTGCACAATAGAGGATTTCTTTTCTAACGACTTGTGGTGTGAAAATTTCAAATTTAAAGTATTTTTATTGAAAAGAAGATGTTGGAGAGCCACAGAGAAGCAGTGAAGAATCCAGTGGGAGTGGGAGCACTGCTCAGGCTGTTTGGCACACACAGACCCCAGCATCCAGTTCTGGAAGGTTCTTCAGCCTTCCCAGTAGAGAATGGTGGGCAGGAATCACTCTGATCCTGGTTCTGGGTCTGTAAGGGACCTTTCATGGATATAGGTGCCTCATGGGTGTATGGCAATGTTGATTTCATAGAATTTTGTTTGGGTTGGAAGGGACCTTAAAGATTACCCAGTTCTACCCCCTTCCACAGACCAGGTTCCTCCAAGCCCAATCTAGAACACTTCCAGGGTTGGGGCATTGTGGACTTTGGGTACCATAGATGACCAACAGACATTTTTTGGAGCCCAATTCTACCACTTTTTACCTTAGTAGGTGTCTCAAATCCATTGATATATTCATTAATCACTTTGATACAACAGCACCCCTCAGTTTTTAATTAAGACTGAGATTGTTAGGATAAAGCAGGATTTTGCATTTACCACATTTTATATTTGTGTATTATATTTGTGGCTTGTGTTTTATATTTGTGTATAACTTCCTTTAATGGCAAGCTATGAAAGGAAAGAGAATTACAACGAATACAGTAAATTATTCTGTATGGCATGAGGTTTCAGATTAGCAGGAGGAGATAGAAGCTGAGATTCAAGCACAGAAAAACAGCTTTGCAGGTGGGATTTGAAAGGAGCTGGAAATCAATGGAGTTAAAAGTTCCCAGGAGCTCCATATGGCAGGAACTGCAGGAGAGGAGGCTCTCACCAACTGTGCAACTGTCAAAGGGAAAAGAGTTGAGGATAGTGGTGCATGTGTGGAAGCCAGTGATCAAATGTTAGCTTTGGTAATCAGACACAACTGGAAAACACACAAATATACACCTCCTGAACAGAACACAATGAATTGTTGGAGCTTGGTGGCCAGCTGGAGAAAGACAAAAAACAGAAAGTACAGGACAAAGAGTTAAAAGGGAAAAAGGGAATTGTTACCAGAAGAGAATAGAAGCATATGGCAGCATGCAGGAATTAGAGATTGTCTTAAAATGTCACTTTTCTTGCTCTTTGTCTTAAATAATAGTGAATGGGAGAGATTGTCCTTTTAAGAGGGCAGTACCTCCTATTAGGGCATCTGTGGTTTGCTTACATATTATCCATGAAGGGAACTTTGCTCTTTGAGAACCTGTTAAAATAGGACTACAAGGAACAGTGATACTGGTGCTCAATGCAGGGAATTAAAATAAAAAGGAATTGGGGATGTCTGGAGTGGATGACATAAGAACAGAGCAGCAAAACCTCATCTCCAGTCGTGCTCCCAGCAATGCCTGTTCAATTAGGAAACTGTCCCAGTCTCTTTTCTAGGAGATGGAGCTAAAAAGGACTGGGAAAGACCAACTTTATGGTGATCTTTACCTTCTTATAAATTCTAAGGCACTATTTTGCTGTCAGTTTAATCAGCACCAAATGCCATCCACGGCAATTTCACCCAGGCCTGTTTCTGCTGCCCTGCCCATCCTTCCCAGCCCTGAGGCTCTGCAAGCCTGGCAGCTGCTTTTCCACTGGAGACACTGCTTGGATTTTTTGTTCTTGGAAATGGTGGTCGTAAAAGTAGCTTCTGATTATTATCTACAGAGAGCTTTGCTTGTTCACAGGGTCGGTGTGAAAAGGCAGATCCACTGCTGCTGCTGCTGAGCTTTGTGAGCCCTCTCTGGCCTTGGGGAGCACTCAGCACCTCCTGGATCAGGCACTAAAACCTCTCCCTGCTGAGGCACCCCGGATGGGAGGGAGCGTGTGGAAGGTGGCACGTGCTGGAATGTAAAAATGAAAGGCATAAATGTGTTCCAGCAGTGGTGTCAGAGATGCTCAGAGCTTCATTTCAGACTTAATTATCCTGATAGTGCACGAGGAATGGCCAGAGGCAGAAGTGAACCCCATGTGTTGGACGTGGGGATCCTTGTGGGCCTTTTCCAGCCCAGAATATTCTGTGTTTTCCATGTTCTCAGCTTTGGCCCAGCAGCGCTGGGGAGCAGCTGGGCTGGTTTGGGGCTGGTTCCTCTGGATCAGGGGGTGTCAGTGGGGTGTCCCCCCGTGTCCCCCTCACCCTGTGGAGGGGACAGCCCTCCTGCTGCCATCCCAACCTCCTGGGCCAGCAAAGGGACGGCAGTGACAGGAGCTGAGGGGAAGAGAGCTGGGGGAACAAAGATGGCATCTGCCATGAGTCATCTGGAAGGAGAAGAAAATAAGTCCAGGATCCTCCAAATCCCAGCTGGAACAATAGCAGAGCCCTGGAGAGGGGGAGGCTGAGGGAACGGCGTGAATTTTCTAGCCACAGCATTCCTGGTTGTTCCGTGGTGTTGACAGTGAAAGCTTTTATTCCTCTCCAAGTCGTGTAGTCCCAGGAATGCTGTTCTTGCCATATGCAGCCCACTGGTGGGTTTTTTTTCCAAAAGCTTCTTTTGCAGCTATGAATTACATGGACTCAGATTGCTTAACTACAATCAGAGGATTTTCCAGGTGGGAGATCTTGTTCAAGAAAAGAGAGATGGAAACACAAGCCACTGAAGTAACAAGGCCACTTGGATGCAGGTTGGGAAAAGAAAAAAAAATGACCTGGAGCAGCAAACTCAGTGCCCAGCGTGGAGCTCAGCAGGGCTGGAGGTCCCCGTGGGTCAGCAAAACAACAAGGCAAAAATGTCTTGGATGCTGGGATGGTTTACTGGCTACAGACAGACACACAAAGGGGACGGCTATGCCACCAATTTATCTTTTGTTGGAACTGTCAGGACAGGGGAGGTGATCCAGCAGGATTTTCGCAGTGGAGAGCAACATGGTGTTCACTTGACAAAATAACTCGCTCAGCTGATCTCGCCCGGTCGCTGTTTTCAGCTGAGCCAAATCCGTGGGATTTATGGCATTCATTACTTTTCTTAAGAACTCGAGAACATTTGTATCGAGTTGCATGCTGTTCCTCCAGATCTGGGAGAGCCATATTTCAACAGCCCTTGCACAGGGAGAGTCAAAATTCCCTCTGCCTGGAACCAGACTGGAAAGCGGCGGATATTCGTGTTTGGTGATTTTCTGAAAAGACAAATGTGCAGACCTTGGTCTTCTCTGAAACAATTGCTACATCACTGGATTCTTCCTTAGGAAAAATCATTTCAGAAGATTTCAAGCTCCAGTTCAATGTTCTCTTACAACAGAGGCCGGAGGGGTCTGAAATTTAAGGAAATTGCCAATTTTGGTTGGTTTGCTCCTGGGTTGGGGACATTGTTCAGCGTCCCCCAGGCCAGCTGAGGGAAGAAGGGGCACATCTGGACCCACAGAGGTTTTGTAGGAGTGGAGCTGTGCTCACTTAGACTTCAGGAGTGCTGAAAAGCAAAGGAGGAGTCCCTGCAATTAGGGAGCACACAAACAAGTGATTAATCATTCTTTGCATGTTGGATTGGTTTTTTGCTTGCATTTTGGTTTTTATTCTTTTGGTTGGCTTTTCTATTGATTAGGGTTTTTTTTTAAATTGGGATGGCATTGTAATATTTTGTCCTTCACTTGCCCTTTTCACAGTGCTTTCAGAAAATTCCTTCACCTGAATGAAGCTGACCTATGAGGGATTATTATTATTACTATTATTATTATTATTATTATTACTACTACTACTACTACTACTACCACCTTCATTTAGAAGAAGAAGACTTTATTCTGAGATTAAATTATCTCCCTATGACTGAAGGGGTTATTTTTACCTGTTTGGAACCCTCACCTGTCTTCATATTTATTGCAGCAGATCTTTCCTGTCTCCGTTCAGAGATGTTGCAGAACAGATCCATAACCTTTTTAAAGAGGCTTTTTCTCTTAAACAGCATTATAGCACACAACTGTTGATATAGGAAACTACTTCGGAGAGACAAGAAATAACTTTTCTCATCTTATCCACCCTGAAACATGGAGAAAATTTGATAACAACTAAAAGATTCGAATTATGCCTTTTGGTCACTATCCTAGTATTCCCTGGCACACATCATGCTGCATAAATATTATGGACGGGCAGAAATTAAAATACTAAAAAAGCCACAACACCCTGGTTAAGGCAACTGTCTTTTGATTCTTATCTGACATAAACACAAAATTAACTTCATGCCCTTCAAGACAAGATTTTTTTCTTAAAGGAGCTTCAACAACTTTCTGTGGTCCCTTCATTTACTTCAGAGTTTCTTTTGCAGTTTCCTTATGCTCTCCTGGTTCTGATAAAGCCATTTACAGCTGGAAGGTCTGGAGAAGATTGTATTTGTTTGGGGCTTCGGAATTTTGGATTTTTTGGTTTTTTGTGAGATGGGTATTTTGCAGCCGGGATGAACTCAGCATCACAGAGCTGTGGGATGTCAGGAGGGAAGAGTTGGGTGCTGGGAACCTGAGCAGGATCTGGTGGAGAGCATGGACGAGACACAGAACACCCTGTGCTCTGCAGGCTGGTGGCAGCACGTGGCTGAAATTCATCTGGTCACCTTGAAGATGCTGCATTTCTCCTGGATGTGCTTGGGTTGTTTCTTTCAGAAAGGAAGGAGAGAGACTGGAGCACAGAGAGGAGCTAGTGGAGCCAATGTTCCTGTGTTCCCACCTGCTCCTAACCCAGCCCCAAACATCCCTCTGAGGTTTGTAGAGAAGATGGGTGGCTGCAGAACTGAGCTGTGCCAGCAGAAGACTCTGGGGACCAGTAAAAAATTGAAGCTGATTTCACAGAATCACAGAATTCACAGAATCCTCAGGTTGTCAGAGACCTCCAAGACCATCGAGTCCAGCCCAGCCCCAGCCCCTCACCCAAACCCTGGCCCCCAGTGCCACATCCAGGCTTTGTTAAACACACCCAGGGATGGGGACTCCACCACCTCCCCGGGCAGAACATTCCAGAACTTTATCACCCTTTGTGTAAAACACTTTCCCCTGCTGTCCAGCCTGTATTTCCCTTGGTGCAGCTCGAGGCTGTGTGCTCTGGTTGTGTCAGTGCTGCTGGAGAAAGAGCCCAGCCCCAGCTGAGCACAGGCACCTTTCAGGAAGAAAGGAGATTCTGCAGCAGAGCCCAGGGAAGTGGTCACCACCATCCCTGGTGGGATTGCAGAGATGTGTGGACATGGTGCTGAGGGACCTTGGCAGTGCTGCTTCATGGTTGGACTTGACCTTAAAGGCTTTTTCCAACCTAAACAATTCTGAGATTGTGCTGATAAGCACGAGGTTGGTTGGTGTGGAAAGCTCAGGTTTGTGTATTTCTCTTCTGGGCATCAAACCCAACTTTTCTCTCTTTGAGAATGGTCAATGCCCGACACAATTTCAGTGTAGTCTGTGAAACTCCAAGTCCCATTTTTGCATCACTTTATATAATTGTGTCACTATTTATCTCTTTTTTTTTAACTGATTTCCCAGGTGACCAAGCACACATGAGCTACGTGTGACAACTTCAGCTTTCTGCTGACACCAAAGATGATTGATGGTCAAACTCCAAACCTCATATATTAGCCACCAACCTGAATAAACAAAGACCAGTGTGGCAGCTTAATATTAAAAGCTATAAAACCTTCCTGGGGGTTCATGGATTAAATCAGCTCACCAAAATGAATTTTCAAAGAAAAAGAAAAAAAACTTTCTCAGGACTGAAGAAAAATGAACACAAGTAAATGAAATAGAGCCATCCTCATCCAGCTGACTAAAGCCCTCCTGAGGGATGAAGAATTGCAATTTTAAACGTCCCTCAAGTGTGCAAGAGGAGACACAGTATTTGTGGATCCTAGGGAGGCAGCTTGAGGCTATAAAAGAACAAAAAAGCCTTTAAGGCAGAAAAAAACCTATCCCTGCAGACATAGCTTTCGTTGGTGAAAAATAAGTGTTAAAAAATAAAAACTTTCTGCCATTAAAATGAGTACCCATTAGCCCACTGGATGTTATTTTTCAGTTGTAAGAAGTGATTTAGATTTTTGCCATGCACTATTTTAATCTCTTGGGTCAATAAACCTTGATAGTGACTTGAGCCAAAAATACCAGCAGGTTGTTTACCATAACACAGCAGGAAACAGCTGGGCACTTATTTTCATCTTATTGTGATGCAATTAGCAGTGAGCAGAGCTGAAAGTAGCATGTTTTGTCTGCTCAAACAAATTGGAATTGTATCCAAAAGAACAGGTTTCACTGCAAAAAAAAAGTGCATGTCTTGTCTCTGAAACAGAGTAAGGGCTCAGTCCCAAGCCAGACTGCAGCTACCAGGGCTTGGTTCTCATTTTCTCTCTCCATTCTCAGCTGACCCTGTAAGATATCTCCATACTTCAAAGCACCATGCAATATTTCTTCCTGGCTTTCCAAGAAACACCTTTGTCAAAAGGGAATGATCCAAAGTTAATAACAAATGTTCCCAGCATTGTGAAAGCATTTATTTAGAGGACAACTCCAGATTAAACTGTTAAAACCAGTGAGCTGGTTGCAAGAAAACTCTTGCACAATTAGAAAATTATTATTTCCCTCACAGAGCTGTATTAAAACTTCTGTTACATCTGCATATTGGCCAGGTGATCATCCAGGTCCTCTTACCCATTAAATAGATTGTTATTAATCAAAATTCAGGAAATAAAAGCATTTTGCTGCTCTGGCTGCCTGTTTCTGGTCTCGTCTCACCAAGAATAAATGGAACAAGTTGAATCAACTGAAATATATGTTTCTGCTCTATCAAGGTCCCCACCCAAATGAGCTGTTGGCTCAGAAAATATTTATCCTGGCAGACCACTTATGCATAACTTTGGAGGCCTTGATAGAAATAGTAGCATGAATTTATTGGTGTAGCTCTCAAAAACATAAATTTTGATCGCTGGCTTTTACACAAGCAGAGTTCAAACGAGGTTTCCTGTCTCACCTCCTTTTTTTTTTCCCCTTCAGATTTGCATAGTGGCATCACTTCTTTGCAGTTCCCAAGGAAAGCCTCTAATTGCCCATTTGCATAGAGATTTGGCAATTCCTCCTGCCTGTCGGGGTGACTCAGGGGGAGAATTTTCCTAACGTTTCATCAGATTGTTTTATTCCTTTTGTATTGATAATTGCACGCTGCATAATGCAGGTTCTGGCGGGAGCTGCTTTTCCCATGGGATGGTGCCGGGATGAACTCGGGTTCTCTCCTCTGGAAGCTCTGGGAGCTGGGATTTGGAACTCGTGGCTTCCTCAGGTGTGAGGTTGAGGGTTGGATTTGTGGTTGCAGTGGTGGAGTTCAGCCATTTGGGAACAAAAAACCGGAAAAGAAAAAGAGATTCCGCTTGAAAGTTTCAAGATATTTTATGAGTTAATCTGATATCGAAGCCCTTTGATCCTTTATTTACATATTCAGCTGCTAATCCAGAAAAACACCCAAGTCCTTGCTTAATTTGAGTTAAGCAGTTAATCCTATTGGGAGTGAAGTACAGATGTGAGGCCCTGATTCAGCCAAGTGGGAACGTGATGGGCTGGCCTGAACCACACTCCCCAAATTATCCCAGGTCAAAACTCACCAAATCCAACCATTCTGGAGAGATAAGAAGCACAAACCTTCCACCTGATCCCTCTTCATGTAACTCTGTAACTCCTGTTTACTCAGCATCTGTTAAATAAAGTTGTAGATGAAAATTTCCCAGTATTCAAACCTCCTTGTTTTGGGGTCTAAGATGCTCAAATCTGCTCATTGAAAGATCTGTAGTCTCCATGAAGCTGAGGAAGACACAAAGTGCAATGAAAAATAGTTGCAGGGTGAATAATAATAATAAAAGTCCACAAAAGCACCTAAAAGTTGAGAAATGTTGTAAATTTTATCTTGGAAAGCAGTAACTCACCTTGTCTAAGGGAGCAAGGGACAAGTGTCACCCCCCTGACCTGGTTCAGATGCCACCAAAGACAAACAGAAAACTTCTGACTGTCAATTTGCAAGATGTGCCTGTATAAATGCTCAGTTCAGATGGATTTAAAAATGATTATTGCTTCTTCAGACCATGTTCTTTTCTCCTTTTTCCCCCCTCCATATATATTTTTATTCTTATGTTTTCTTTTGCCTTTCTTTGTCTCTTTTCCCTCTTTTGTTCTTTACAGGTCTTTGCTGATCTTTCTTCACACTCCCTTTTGATAGCACAATTAATTCTGTGTTTATTTGACCTCCAATTTGGGCAAAAGAAACAAAAAAATTTACAGTACCTAAGAGCAGCCATCTCTATATAAATTTCTCTTTATTCTGTTACAGTTGGTTACTATACGAGAAGAATATCAAAAAATACTCAAAGGGCTGCTGCCAGCATCTACCAGAAAGGAATTTGAAGACACCATTTCATCTTTAAAATCTCAGGTAAATTCTTATTCTTCAGCATTTTAGGCTGGATAAAAGCCATCTCTTCTAGACAGGAGGTTATGACCATCTGAAATTTAGCCAAAAATACTGAATAAATGTCAAAACCAAATTATGGCAGTGCTCACATGCTTCTCAGTGTTATATTTCACAAAACTTTTCTCCTCCAGTTTGACAGCTACCATATTGTATTTTTTGATCCCAGACTTTTCTTCCAGGAAAAGCTGGGCTTTATTCAGTGTTAGGGGTTTTTCCCCAGCCTTTCAGATGCAGCTCAGAGTTATCTTTCATGTCTTTATGCTGTTTCTCCTGAAGGAATCATTTAAAGGCTGCCTATAAAGGGTAAAGAAGAGGATTAGAAATAATTTTATTTTCTTTCCAGCCTATGTAATAAAGCAAATTGGATATTTTTTAAGGTAATTGTCTAAATTATCATTGTGATATTTTCACATTTTCCTATATAAAGAATCTCTGTAATGTTTTGTCTTGAACACTGCTGACCACCCGTTCTTCTGCAGAATCAGTATGATTTCTATGAACTAGACTATTAAATTTCCTAATAGGAATATCCAAATGTCATTGGAAATAGGGAACTGCTGGTGAATTGGATGTGTTCTTTGCACATGGTTCCCACAGAAGTTATTTGGGGCTTTTCTAATCAGAATATTGGGAGCTGGAGGAAAACAAAATGTCATCATTGCCTGAACTGCAGTGAGGAAGGATAAATAGCCATAAAGAAGGGTGATCATAGCTGTGGAATCATGGGAATGCAAGGAAAATGCCACCTGTGTTTGCAGGACTGTGCATGTAACTGAGCTGGGAAGGACTGGGATGTGGGATCTGGGATGTGGGGTCTGGGACCTGGGATTTGTCCTGGCTGAAGGGAAGAACTGGGACTAGGACAGTGCCAAGCTGGTGGCTCAGAGCTGCCCTGAGCTCTGGGAAGAGCAGAAACCTGAGGACAACAGAGTAAAAGTTATTATCACGTTATCATCACATCCTTGTGCCAATTTTCAGGACCATTTTCCAAGAAGTTATTGATCTATAACATCTCATTTCTCTTTCCTACACAACCTCCTCTATGGAGATGATTGGTAATTTCATGTATTTGGGGATTTTCCCCCTTTTTTTCTCTTTGCAATGCATAATAGTTATTCCATACCATATTTTGCTCTGCATGAGACACTTCCCCTGGCAGAGGCCACCTTCAATGGAAGTAGGAAATTTTGACAGTGGAAACTCAACATTTCACGTGCAAGGAGTGACGCAACTTCAACACTCTGGCTGTAAACATTCTGTCTGCTTCCACCTCAGAGGATCCCTAAAGGAAGTGATGCTCTTTCTCATTTAAATAGTTGTGGGAAATAAAGAGTTAAGGGTCTATTGGGGAGATCTATTTCCAGTTGGTAGTAAAAAGTTATGTTTAAAGACTCCTAAAAGTACTCTCAGCACTACCTGGTAGGGAAGCATCACTCTGAGCTAACACCACACCTTTCAATGAGTTTAAAAAAATTTTAAAAAAGTAGAATCTGATATCCACCTGCAGAGCTTCTGTAAGCAGCAGCAGCAGCATTTCAAAGGAGCAGAAGTAACTGCACACATGAAAACCTGGGTGCTCTCCCAGAAATCCATCGCTGCTGGCTGTGCTCCCGCGCGCGCTGCCGTCGGACACCGCTCGGGGAGCTGGGCTCTCTCTGAAGCACAGGTGTCCTGCTCTTTGAAAATTGTTGAAATTCCTGTTTGAAAACATCAGACAAGAAGGGCACTGGAATCCCTGCACCTGTCAGGATTATTTATTTGTTGGAGGAGGATGAAGAGGATAGGCTGGGTAAAAGCACCGCGCGGGGATAAAAATAAACAGCAGAAAATGAAAATACTTGAGGCTTGGGTGAAGTTTTCTAAATGTGTTGCTAAATATAAAGGGTTTGCTGCCTGGTTGTCTCCTCCTGGAGGGATGCAGTGTGATAATAAGCATTAATTCTCATACACTTGGGGAACAGGTGAGTACCTCCATCACAAGAGCAGAAGTGCAGGGATCAGAGCACAGGAATCCCAGGAGAATGGGAGCTCCCAAGGCCTTGCACAACCCAGATGGTGCCACCAGCTGGGTTTAACAACTGGTTTGACTCTGTTCCTGAAGGAGTGAAGAGTGCACAGCCAGAGAGCAGAGCCAGGGAAGCCAAGAGAACAGTCTTCTATTAAATATTAAATTCTTCTACACAGCTAAAGTGTTACTGCATGTTATTTAGGCAGGAGAGACCAGAAAAATTCCTTTTATGAAATGAGCACAAATATATTGATTGGAATTTTGTACCCTGTTTTCATGTGGGATGTATTTTACAGGTAAGTTTTCTGCAGAAAAGAGTCCTCCAGGAAGACCCGAACGACTGCAACGCCAAAAAAGTACGGGCTTATCTTTGATCAATTTGTACCATTCACACCCTGATCAACTTGTACCATTCACATCCTGATCAATTTGTATCATTCACACCCGTGGGTCCCAGTGCTTGAAGTTTTACACCTCAACTCAAACCCTCCAACATGGGTGCAGTTTGAAAAGCTCCTCATTTTCAGTAAACAAGCATCTGAGAAGTTCTCCCCAGTGCTTAGTCAGAAGTGCTAGGGCAGGATTAGAGGAGCTGCAGGTGCTCTGCAAGTCTGGGCTTTGCCTGCATGTCGAGGGTGAGGCTCCTGCACAGCTGCGGTGATGCCACCTCCTTTAAAGATGGAAAACAATGATGCAAGGCAGAATATTACAGATCACATCTTCAAAGCACCGGATCTCCACGAGCCTGAGCTTCTTTTTTCTTTTTTTTTTTTTTTCTTTGAGAGGTTTACACCCTCCAATATAAATTATGGCAAGTGCTGCAGCCATAAAAAGCCTGGCTGTGCCTTTAGAGTAAGTGATTCACGTGGAGAGGTGAGTACAAGGAACCTTCCTAGGAAAACCACTCCATCTTTACTGTATTTATAGACATTGATGGTGTTTCATATCTCACATGAGGGTTTCTGCAGCTAAGAATGTGTGCTCGTAAAAATAGTGTCAGCATTTGTGATATTTAAGTAACTGTGAGAAGGTTAGCAGTGTGAGAGTTGGTGAAACTATTAATCCTGAATTATTTGTTAACAGGAATTAGCTAAAGCTAGCTGGAAACTGAAAATAGATCCTTGGTAATAAGTCCAGCATAGGTAACTTTGTGAGATAAATAGAAAGCTCCAGACCCACTGCCCACTGGACCCAGCCCTGCTTTTAGCCTGTTGTGTTTCTATAATAAAAATAATGAGGTGTAACTGACAAAAATCTCTTCCTTTTCAGGTAGCTGATGGACCGGTGGGATCTCTGTGATTGCCAAATGGACTGCTTTGAATAGGTTTGAAGATTTGGCTCTTGTAAATTATAAAGATTAGTGGTTCTTTTGTTAGCACAAAAAAAAAATGAACTTCATGAAAACATATTCATAGCTCATGCCAGCATGGATTTTGTTGTATCTTCCTTCCATTATTTTTTTATCATTATTTTATTAGAGATTTATGCTTTTGATACACGGTTTGACGCCACACTGAGCTTGCTTACCAAGCAAGTAGGCTTTGCTCTACTAATATTTTTGTTATTCCTTCCCAATACCGTTTTTTTCACTTTTAAACATGAAGAAAACCCCATTTTCTATTATTATTATTATTGTCCAAGATATTTTAACATATTTTGACATTCTTCTGTGTCCATGTGTTTACATAATATTAAAATATCATTATTTTCTTATCTTTTTGTTTTGACATTATTGTCCTGCTTGAGCATCTCACTCACCTCAGTAGCCAGGGGGGTTTTGTGTGGCTTTGTAATGGAATTTGTGCTGTGTTTGAAGGGATTCTTTGGCACAAGGATAAGAGCAGCACTGCAGGCAGCTCTGGCTGTTGGTGGGGTTGGATACTCTGGGCACAGGGAATTCTTTCCTCATGGGCTGATAACAGAGCTGGAAAAGAGTCAGGGTGATGTGGCCTTGGTGCCACGTGGGGATGTGACAATCCCAGGAAGTCTGAGGAGATTCCAGAGCGTTTTCTGGGCTGAGCTTTGCGGGGCAGTGTGGTCAGCCCTCAGAGCTGGCCCTTTCTCCAGCCATGGGACAGTGCTGGTACCTCCATGGCCTTCCACATTTGGAATGTTCCAAGCTCACCAGTGCTCCTGTGCCACAGCCTGGGTGGAATTTGGAGGCTCCCTCTCCCCTGAGTGCCGTGGTGGAGGCAGCTGTGTTTTCTGAGGTGAGCTTTGAGGGGCAGTGTGGTCAGGCCTCAGAGCTGGCCCTGTCTCCAGCCATGGGACAGTGCTGGTACCTCCATGGCCTTCCATTGGAACATTTGGAACGTGTGCATTTAGGTCTGGCTTTGTTGCTCCCGCTGGTGCTGTTGGGTTCAAGGCCCAGGGCTTGAGAATGAGGCAGAAATTCCCGTCCCAAGTCCAGCTGTGGCCCTGGCAGCACCACAGGGACCCTGCTGGTGGGGATGGCCTCCTCTCCTGCCCCACCACGGTGTCACCAGTGCTTCTGTGCCACAGCCTGGCTGGAATTTGGAGGTTTCCTTTCCCCTGAGTACTGTGGTAGATGTAGCTGTGTTTTCTGGGGTGAGCTTTGAGGGGCAGTGGGAAGCTGAAGGACGTGGTCAGCCCTCAGAGCTGGCCCTGTCTCCAGCCATGGGACAGTGCTGGTACCTCCATGGCCTTCCATTGGAACATTTGGAACGTGTGCATTTAGGTCTGGCTTTGTTGTTCCTGCTGGTCTTGATGGGATCAAGGCCCAGTGCTTGAGAATGAGGCAGAAATTCCTGTCCCAAGTCCAGCTGTGGCCCTGGCAGCACCAGAGGGACCCTGCTGGTGGGCATGGCCTCCTCTCCTGCCTCACCACGGTGTCACCAGTGCTTCTGTGCCACAGCCTGGCTGGAATTTGGAGGCTCCCTCTCCCCTGAGTGCCCTGGTGGAGGTGGCTGTGCTGCCAAGTCCCAGCTCACCAGCTGGGCTCTTATCTGCTCCTGGCACCAAGATCAAGGAGGAGAGGCTTTGGCAAGCTGGCTCCATCCACCCCTCCTCCTGGCAGCTCTGTGCCAAACCCCAGCTCTGGCTGCTCTGCTGGTTGTCAGGGCCTGGGCAGGTTTTACACCTTCCTTGGATCAACAAGTGATTCTTCTAATTACAGATAAGGTTCCTCTGATAAAGGAGGAGGTGCTGCTGTGGCAGGTGCCACAAAGCCTGGCCTGAGGGAACGGGGAGATGGAGGAACAGGAATTGTTGGGATGCATGGAGCTAATTGAGGGCAGTAAAACGTTTCTACCCTGTGACCGTGTTCACGGGGGTCTTAGGATGAGGGAAGAGGATCTGACTCCATGTTTCAGAAGGCTTGATTTATTATTTTATGATATATATTATATTAAAACTATACTAAAAGAATAGAAGAAAGGATTTCAGCAGAAGGCTAGCTAAGAATAGAAAAAGAAGGAATGATAACAAAAGCTTGTGTCTCAGACAGAAAGTCTGAGGCAGCTCACTGTGATTGGCCATTAATTAGAAACAACCACATGAGACCAATCACAGATCCACTATTGCATTCTACAGCAGCAGATAATCAATGTTTACATTTTGTTCTTGAGGCCTCTCATCTTCTCAGGAGAAAAAATCCTAAGGAAAGATTTTTCAGAAAATATCATGGCTACATTACCCCAAAAGGTGCAGGGCAGCTGTGGCTGGGCCCTGCAGGAGGAGCAGAGCTGGGGACAGTGGCAGCTCCTCTCGTGCCTGAGGGAAATGAGCATCTTTGATTCTGCTTCTCTGCTTGTGTTTTTCCATTAAATCTGTGTGGGTTTAGTGCTTTTGACAGCTGGAAAGGGTGTACATCCATAAAGAAACACATGGACACTCTTCTTGCTACTTGAACTCCTGAATTTCCTTCTTTTTGGTGGAATTGGGTTGCTGATGTCACTGATGGTCATACAGCAGTTTGAGAAAAGTAGATGTTGGTCAATCAGGTCAATTAGGACTCAATGTGAGTCCTAATTCTCTTGTTATCTCAAGCTTACACTGAAGTTAACTTTGTCCGGTTTTGCCCAAATAAAGGATTCAAGGAATTCATTTAAACTGTAGCCCTGGAATCCATCAGGTTTCAAAACTTGTGAAACTCTCTCCAGCATCAACTACAGCTTGAGGACCACTTTGAGGCTGCTTATGAACCTTGTAAGAACTTAAATGTAAGTTTGGGTGGAATTCTCTTGTAGATGTTAACACTGCTCTGATCATTTTTGTGGCAAGTAAGGATTAGAGTCCAAACTGAAGAATTAGAAAGATTTCCACAGTTATTTCTTGCTTTCTGCCTCTCTTTCCCCCTCTTGGTAAGGAATTGCCAGCAGCCAGGAGTTGTCCCTAAACAAGCTCTGCCCAAACCAGCTTCAGTGTGGTTACAACCTTGTTTCTATTTTATATTTATTTAATTTATTCATTTTGCTCCGTGACAGAAGATTGTTTCACCCTCTATAAAACTTCCCAAAAAGTCACTGTAACATTTTTCACCAGTACCCAGGGAGGTGACCTTTATCAAGGCGACACTTGATTTCAGTGCCACTCACAGTTCTTGTGTTACATGGAACAAAAATGCTCCTTTTTGGCCCAGCTGGAAGGAAAGGGATACAAGGTCCCTCCTTCTGCTTGTGTCTGCAACAGAGCTTTAATTGTGCTGGGGACAGCAGGTACTCCTGGTGCTTGCCCAAATCTCTCCTGACTCTGGTGGTTTCAAACTGAGAAATGATTTTGCTGCACAGAAAAAAAAAATATTTTATAGTGATTAGAAGAAAATATTTATTGAATTTTCTGGAAAACAGGCACAGCTTTGATCCTGGTGCTGAGGGGTCTTGATAGAGAATCTCTATAGGATCTGATTTTTTAAAAATTCTCTTAATGCACTGAAAGTCCTCCCCAAATCAAAGAATGGACTGGAGGCACCACACTGCTGAATTATACTTGGTCCCATTTGGAGGGTACAAAGGAAAAGCAAGACGTCAGATATTGTATGAAGAAGTTTCAGAACACAAGGTCATTTTAATTCAGCCTTTTTTTTTCCCAAGGAGCTATCTTTTCCAAGCTTTGATATTTTCTTCAGAAAGGTCATTTCCTTTAAGCCTTTGTCATTAAAGACTTGTTCTTTAAAGTGCTCTATCAAAGCGTGCAGAAATTGCAAGTTACTGAAACTAAAATGCATGATCAATTTTAAGTCTGTCTACTAAAGCCCTCTTAAAATTAGATGTGCTCTGGTACTGGTGGCTTCTTTGATAAAGCCAGGGGAAGATGTGCAGTTGGTCAATTCAAAGTACAAAAAAAAAAAGATAATTAAATAAAACTTTTCCTCCCTAAATTGGAAAAAAAATGAAAAAGCATTGAAAGAACTGAATGAGGGTCTGATCCTGCAAAAATGTGTCTTGTGTGAGAGAAGGAGGGAGTGTGCTGCATGTGGGAGCAGTTTGTAGCACTTACACATCGTGATTGAGCAGCTCTGTGGTCTTATCTGGCATTTGTCATAATGCAAATAAGGCAAACCCCTGGATAAAATATCATTTATTTACCATTTGCTGCCACAGTTGGTCTCTCCTTCACTGACAGAGAACCAGAGAACAAAAGGAGTGGAGATTGTGTCGTGCCCTTGTTCTGCCATCCCTAATCCCAATCTCTTTTCATCCCTTTATCCCATGAACTGTGGGATAGTTGGCTACAGGTCATCAGAGCTTTGCTTTATGAAATTTAAATTTATGGCTACAGGTCATAAGAGCTTTGCTTCCTTTCAGGCATCCTTGGGAGAAGAAATGTTTTCTTTCCTGGTAGTGCTCCATCTTCTAATAGCAAACCTTAATTTTCCTTTCAACCCTGATATGTCCAATATTCAGGGCAGTATTTTCAGCAGACTCTTGGGAAGGTGGACATGGAGCTCATCTTCCCACAAGGAGGATTCAGAGCTGAGACCTCCTTTGGGCAGCTCTCTAAAGCAATTTTATCTGATTTTATCTGCAGAGCTGGGTGCCAGAAGCTGTTTGTTTCAAATGCTCCACGGACATACAGCTCAGTGGGAATGGAGATGGGCTTTAAATGTGGCAACACATGATTCAGACTCAGTATCAGGGCTGGAAACAAGGAAATGTGTGTTGGTAGAATGAGCAAAGTAAAGGAACACCTTTATCTCAGCTGGGCAGCGAAGTTGTAACAATACTTCCACCTTTATAAAATCTATTCAACAGATTCATACTTTAGGAATCTTGTTCTTTCTCCCATTGAAACCTCATATCAAAGTTTAATACCAGGCAGAGCTGGCCATCTTTTCAAAAGAAGGTTGTGAGTCCTAATTCTCTTGTTATCTCAAGCTTACACTGAAGTTAACTTTGTCCGGTTTTGCCCAAATAAAGGATTCAAGGAATTCATTAAAACTCTAGCCCTGGAATCCATCAGAAACCTGCTGGTGGAAGTGGTCCTGGGCTGAAATGAAGGAGGTAAGACCACCCTTGGCTCTTCACTGAGGAGTGCTGGGAAGTGCTGGGGGCTGCAGGACTTGCTCAGTGAGGTTTAGCTGGCACAGGCTCAGGTGTGTCACATGGCACTGAAGGTGTGGCAGTCAGTCTCAGGACCACAGCTGAACCCTCTTCTCCCAAAACAAGTGTTTTTAGAGAGGGATTTCTCTGTCTGACTGATTCCTTCACATTCAGAGCCCATCTAAATCTTTCACCTAAATTTTATAGAGTCAGTTTTCACCCAGCCAGGCATCTGAGGGTGCTGGAAAAACAGACCTAAGGAGGCAAATGACCCCATATGGATCTCATGATCAGTCAGAGCCTGGATGTTTGCAAGGCTGTGTTTAATTGGGATCAGGAATGATCCCATCTTCTGAGACTTAGCAACACTTGCTTGTCATCTTCTTGTTTGTTCATCTTTGTTGGATGAGGTCACTGACTCATTTCAGTGTAGATCTGAACCTGCAGTGAAAACTCTGAATGAGAGCTCTGCTGCTGTGCTCAGGAGATCCTGGAAGCACCCCCACAGTCTGAGGTTTGCTCCAGCACAGGTTGGTGGCTCTGTGCTGCTCCAGTGCCTTTGTTCAGACCTTTGGTGTGGTTCTTCCTGCACCACTGGGCTGCTTTGCTGCAGTTTGAAATATAAATACTGGGCATGGCAAAATGGAACCAGACCCCAGCTCCCATCCCACACCCTGTCCCAGCACCAGCAGGGCCACAGATTATGGACAAAAAGCTGCAGGACAAAGCAGCCCCTTCCCAGAGGGGCATTCCCACCTGAACCTTCAGCCTAACTCAGTAAAGCCCATCTGCAGACACTTAACCTTGAGCCTGCTCTGCAGGTCAGGCCTATCCCCATCCTTGGATGTACAGATAAATAGGGACCTTCTGGGGTTTCAGCCCCACAGCCAAGATGGAGGGTTGGCTCCTGCCTTTAGTGCAGATCATACCTGAGCTGCTTCATGCTCCCAAATGTCTCCCTTGAAGCCTCCTTCTCTAACCAGCACTGCTGTCCAAACACAACCTGTTAGATTGGAGAAGAACTTTAAGATCATTGAGTCCAACTGTATCTCCACCATCTTCTTGTCTGAAAAACCCTTCAGCCCCCTGTGAGCTGCCTGTACAGCCCCTGGTGCCAGCAGCTCCAGCTTTGCTGTTGGGTGGCTGTAGAAAGGCTGGTGCAAACATCAGTTCCACAAAGGATGGCTGAAGTTCTGACCTCTGGTAAGGTGATGGGGTAGAAGCAGCTTTCTCTGTGGAGTGGGCTTGCTTTTTGGTTTTTATTTGAGGTATGCTGATGAAATCAGCGTGTTTAACCTCTCTGGAGGATCCAGGAAGGGCTGTAAATGATTTCCTTTCACATATTTCTAGTGGGGGCTGATCCTTTCTCTCCAGGCAGTGCAAACCCATGTTGTAGGGTAGCTGCAGGAGCTTTGCTCTCAGGAGCTGTTGTGATGTGCTCAGCTGGGCTGTGATGCTGGTCCAGCCCGTGGGTGACCTGGTGTGGTGCCACCTCTGCAGGTGTCCCCTCAGGGTGTCAGCACCTGGAGGCAGGTGAGCACTGGTGCCCTCAGGGAGCCCTCCCTCTCTCCCCAGCACTGCACTTTTATCCTCACAGAGGAAGAGCAGGGCTTTGCTGGGCTTGAGCTTTCTAATATCAATATGGCTTTTTGGTGTCACTTTGGAAAATAAATGCTGTTTTAATCCTGTAGGAGAATGGCTGGGAAGTGCTTGCTGGTCCCTCTGTGCAGAAGATGCTGGGTTTGGCCCATGGGGTTGTTTCCAGGAGCATGGTCAGTGTAAGCTACAGGGTTGTGAGCAAGAGAGGGAAAAATGCCAAGTGTAAACTGAAATAATATTTAAAAATTTGTGCAACTGCCAGAAGCTTTCTCACTGATGTGAGCAAATCTCTCTGGATCTTTATTTTCCTTTTTTTCATATAACAGCTATTTCCAAGTAAATGGACATGTACCCATATGAGTGCAAAGCTGTGAAATAGCTGCATGGATGCTTAGAAACTTCTATTTAGAGATCTGAAGACTAAAAGGGACTTGGAAGTGGCCTAGGGACACTGTTCTTAAAACTTCCCTGAATTAATTTTCTGCTTCAAATCCAGTGGGTTTGGCTGAAAAAGACCATCTCTAATAGAAAAAGAACTACTACCCAAATATCACTGAAGTCCTCTTTTACATTGTTCCAGGCTGTGATCAGAAATTCCTCCCCTGAATTTGATGCTATTAATTACCTTCTCTTTTTAATTTGTGATTATGACTTTTTGATGTCACTTTTTTGCTGTTTTCACTCCCTCTTTGCACACCTCACCTGCAATACTGTTCCATCATAAAAGCATAGTTAGATATTAGTAGTTATATATTATACATAGTATAATATTATATATAGTTATGTATATATTGTTAGATATTATATTATAATATATAATATATTTTAATAGATTAAATATATTGGAAATTATAATATATATTAAATATATAGTTATATATTATACAGAGGTTGGTGTAGCTAAAAATATTCTGCTAACCAGAGGTTGCAGTTATTGGTCACTTTTTTTGTTTTGTTTTGTTTACTCCCTAATTCTTCTCCTAATTATTCCCAGGCTGGTGGAAATCAGTTCTGTGCAGGGGCAAACTCGGAGCTGCCCTGCTTGGGCACAAAGGGTTGGGTTTAGGAGAACAGGAGGGAAAATCCAGTGGAGCAAACACCTCCATGAGTGCCTGTGGTCAAAGCCTGGCTGGAATCACCCTGGGAGCAGTGCTGGGTGTCCCCGGAGGCTCCTGCAGATGTTGTACCCCGAGGTCACAGCCTTTGCCCTTGCCTGGGGCAGGGGGGAAGCCTTTCCTCCCTGCACCGAGCATTTGAAGCTGTGTTTTCAAAACAGCGCTTGGGGTTTGATGCTTTGCCTTGATTTGGATGCCCCAAGGGCTCTTTGATTGAGCGTCTTCACAAGCTAATGTTCTCCGAGAAACCCAAACACCCTGGGTAATTAACGATGTGCAATTATGGGTGGGTTTATTTGTGTCCTGAGCTGTCATCTGGGCTGTGCTGGGGATGGGGGTGGGACTTTGGGGGGCTCAGCTCCCAGCTGAGCTTCGGGAGAAGGTGTGAAGCCCAGTCTAATTCACACTTTGCATCTGCAGGCACCTCTGGTTTTAACCTTTTCTTGCCCGTGGAGAGGTGAAGACGTGGTGGTCCCTCTTTAAGCACTCGGATCTGTTGTTTTCCTTGCAGGCAGAGCAGTGTCAGGGCAAAGCAGCTCCAGGGAAAGCAGTGACAAGACAGAGCATTACAGGGGAGACAAAGGAGTTTATTATTAGTTATTTACAGCACTGCTGCCTCCTGGATATGTTAGAGTTCTTGATGCTAAAAATTTTAAACTTTCTGTACCAACAGACTCCAACCCCCAAAAGAACACTGCACTTGACCTAAAACCATAGAGAAAGCTTCCAAATTTGATTAATAACACTAAGATTACAAGTATGTAGTTTATTTAGAAGTGTGTAATATCACAAGGTAAAAAACTTAGAGTTGGAAGTTTTAGAATATAGTAATATATATATAGAACAAGATAGAAGTTTTAAAATAGAAGCTAGTCCTTCATGAGTTTAAGTAGTATTTTGTAATTAAACAGAAAAGTCCTCATTGTGGACTTCAAGTAATTAATTATTAAGTTACAAGTAAAAATAATTTTAGTCATTTCTTAATTAAATAGTTTAACCTTAAAAGACCTTATGAAGAAAAATAGTTAACTATTTTGTAGTTAAATCATTTTTGTACTAACCATCGTGTTAGTAAAATACGACAAAACTCACTACCTGTGCAACTATAACACAGATAAGAAAAAAATAAACATTTAAATCTAAACACAAAATACCATCTTCAATACCTTCAATCCCAACCTCAACAGGAAAAATAAAGAACCCAAAAGCTGACATGCAGCAGGGATGTTGCTGAGCACAGATGAAAGGCGGGCTGGCAGCCCCTGCGCTCGGTGCCCGCCGAGCCCAGCCGTGTTTAGCGCAGTTTCGCGAGCGAGGCGCCGCTGCCAAACCCTGCTTTCCTCCGAGTGTGGCTTGACAGAACATCGTGTTTAACCTCAGAGTAGAGGGGATAAAACAATGTGCTCTGTCAGGACTACGGATTCATGGTTCTCTCTGCTCCTAAGCTCTGTCTTCCACTCCCAGCTATGGCCGCTTCCATTGTGTGGGTACGTGGGATGTTTCTGAGGGGACTCAACAGCCTAAAACCTTGATCTTTTTAATCTTAATTAGGTGCCCTTCCAATTTATGCACCTAAACCACTTAACCCCATGGAAAAATGCCTTCAGTCCCTAAAGAAAAGCTGTTGCAGTGACTTGCTCGCCAGCTTGGCCCACATCTGCTCATACCCAGATGTTGCCCCTGCTAAAAGCAGCCTCCACTTAGTCCCAAGTGTTGCATACGTGTTCAAAACATCTTGTAGAGCCCTGCATGGGAGTTAATGTGTAGCAGGGCTCCCAGCTCAGCATCTCTGAAAGCTGTCCAAGGCAAACCCATCCCCAGCACGTGGCATTCCCATCTGGAGAAGGAGAACAGGGACCCAGCTCCGTCCTGCACGGGCCATGTATGGAAAAGCTCGAGTGCTGATGGTCTCTAGCACAGCTCCCCAATATAATGGTGTAATAATTAACAACAGCATCTGAGTCTCACAGCTTCTCACAGCCTGTTCCCCCCAGAGCTGATGCTGGGTCCAAGAGCCCCATCTTGACTGTTGATCTCCTTGGGGTGGATTTGAGGCATGGAAGATTTGTTGCTCGTGCTTTGGCACATCTGTTTGACAAATCAGATTGGCATTTCCGCTGGGAGCTGTGGAAAGGGTTGCTGCAGACCCCCCTGCATGGACCAAGGCTTGAGGGATGATTTGTCAGCATCTCTTTGTTGTTGACTCAAAATCTTGCCCCACTCAGTGGCGTGGGAGAGAGCCCATGATGGATAACGGGATCTCCCTGCTCCCAGTCTGATGGATGGGAGCTGTTCATACATGGAGCCTTCTCCTGGGAGTGGTGTGATTCCAGGGCTCTTCCAGGACAGCTCAGAGCACCCCTCAGTGTCCTAACAAACCCCCTAATGAGCTTTGTTCGGGGGCTGCAAGCACAGCTGCCGTGGGGACAGCTGGGAGACGCACGGAGCTCCTGGGCCCTCCATATGGATGCTCTTGACCTCTGAGGCCTCTGAAACTCCATGTGGCTGCTGAGGACACTGGAAAGGGTCAACCCCCTCTCCACACCCCCAACAAAAGGAGGGTTTGGCAGACACTGCCAGGACCAAGCCGTGAAAAGGTCCTGGAGGGAGGTGGGGAAAGCGCTGGTTTTCCGGGGACGCGGATTTGCAGCGCAGCAGAATTCCCTTGTAAACACGGCCTGGAAAAGCAGCTCCTGCATGCACAAACCTCACTGGGTGCCCAGTAACTGGGGCCACAGGGGTCTAACAGGGCTGGGATCCAGCCACTGGCATCGAGAGGCTGCTGCAGCTCGGCCGGGGTGACTTTGAACCCCCTCCCCATCCCCACAGCTTTGTTTCCGGGGCTATTGTGGGGCTGCCGGAGCCAATCCCCGCCAGCCCCGATTCAAAGTCCAGGTGCCAACCAACTTGAACTCTCCAGCATCCCTGCCGTGAAGCAATTATTCCCTCAGACACATTCATTGTTCTCATTACACCATAAATTGTGAATGAATTAAACATGCACTTACCACTATGCACCACAGCTGTCAAGGAAAATAACACACCAATATCGAGCAGGGCTGGATCCCGCTCCTCTCCCAGGAAGGTTTGCTGCTCACAGGGAAGGAGGCAGCAGCCAAGCTCTCTGGGGCTGGTATTTTCTTTATGGAGAGGCCAAATCTCTGTTCCCACTTACAGCAGCTCAGGGCAGGACTGTCTCCCTTGGATTTGATGTTTTAATTATGGTTTTTCTCCCCTTTTTGGCCACATCGATATCACTGCTCCACAGGGGGAAGGCTGGTTCTGAGCTTCCAGACATCCCATGTCTTACTTGGGGCACAAAATCCTGCTGTGGGTGTGAGAGGAGAAATCCAGCCTTGCTTTGGGCTGGTGGGATAAAGGCACTGGAGCCCCTGTGGCAGCAGCAGGACATGCCTAGCCCAGTGAGTGCTGGGCTCACTCCCACGAGCATCCCAGTCCACACTGGGAATTCCACTGTAGGTGCCTGAGAGCTGGCAGGGGAAGCTGCAGAGGAAAAGTGATTGAGAGGGAAGCTGTGAAAAGGTGATTCAGCTGCCTGACTTGACTTTAGGGCGCTGGATGCGCTCACACACACAGACACTTTCCCAAGGAGCAGCATGGGCGTTTATTTATTTTCTAATCTCTGCTCCACGTCCTCGGAGTTTATAGAGCTGGAGCAATCTCCTGGCGTGTCCAGATAAATTCCCTGATTGTTCCTGCTCCAACAGAGGACCTGGAGCTGGCAGTTACCTTGGGGTACAATGTTGGGATTCACCAGACAGGATTACAGAGGGGGCTTTTCTTCTGAGTGAGGGAGCTGGAAGTTTGTCTGCATTTCTCTCCTTGCACCGCATCTCCAAGGAGGTTTTCACTTTCTAAGAAGGATGTTACCCACTGAGCTATTCATAGCAGTTAAATGAGAAAAGGGGTTAATAAAATACATGCTAGAAAAAAGAAAATAAGATTAGAGGGACTGATGTTTTGGCTGTGAGGCCTTCAGTGGGCTGCAGAGAGACGGGGAAAAAAGGAACAAGATTATTATTTCTTTTCTCTAGCTCAAAGAACTTCATGGCCAGAATGGCACCACTAATCCAATTTTCTTTCTAACAAGTATTTTATCAACACCTCTTTCTTTTTTCTCCCCTCTATTCTCCTTCCTTCAGTCTCTACACTGACATCTGATTAGCTGCATTAAAACCAGTTTCAGCTCCAGGCTGGCTCTGCTCTGGTCGTGGGGCTCTCAGGAGCTGGGGACCCCCAGGATTGTGCCTGTCCTTCCCCTGCTCACGTGTGCCTGTGCACACACAGTCCCTGCACTTTCTGGGCACCTGGTTTTCCCTGGCTGACCACAGCAAAGTCTCTTTTCCAGGCGCTCAGCCCTGCTTGGCAGAGGATCAGATGCAGCTCCACTGAAAGCAAACAGCCGCCTTTCCGAGGGAGTAAATATTTCGCAATGTGTTACTTCAGTCTTATTTATTATGAACATATTTTCCCTTTTATCCGGGGATTTGCCAACTCTCTGCAGTCACAAAACCTCGTGAAGGGCGGCGTGCCTCTCCTCCCCCCGTGCCATTCCAGGGGAATCCAGAGATCTGGATTTCAGCCAGCCCTGGCTCCCCTCTGGGACAGGGGGATGTGTGCAGGAGCCTGGCATTGTCCTCTGCTCCTTCCCAGGGACCCCTGAGCCTGGCATGGTCCTCTGCTCCTTCCAGGGACAGGGGGATGTGTGCAGGAGCCTGGCATTGTCCTCTGCTCCTTCCCAGGGACCCCTGAGCCTGGCATGGTCCTCTGCTCCTTCCAGGGACAGGGGGATGTGTGCAGGAGCCTGGCATTGTCCTCTGCTCCTTCCCAGGGACAGGGGGATGTGTGCAGGAGCCTGGCATTGTCCTCTGCTCCTTCCCAGGGACCCCTGAGCCTGGCACCCTCCCCTGCTCCTTCCATGGACCCCTGAGCCTGGCACCATCCCCTGCTCCTTGCCAGGGACCCCTGAGCCTGGCATCCTCCCCTGCTCCTTGCCAGGGACCCCTGAGCCTGGCATCCTCCCCTGCTCCTTGCCAGGGACACCTGAGCCTGGCATCCTCCCCTGCTCCTTCCCAGGGACCCCTGAGCCTGGCATCGTCCCCTGCCCCTTCCCAGGGTCACCTGAGGTGGGGATTTGGTGTGAGCAGTGGTGTTGGGTTGTGGATCAGAGTGGGGAGAAGTTCCCATTAGGAGCAGTCTGCCCCAGGGTGTCCTGGAGGGGTTTTGGGGCAATGCATTCCTGTAATGTGTTACAGAAAATACCCTCCAGGAGGAGAGGAGCTGCTGTCCTGTTATCTGCCTTCTCTACTAAACCTGCTGGAGGGAGAAAAAGGTGTGAGGGATGGTGCTGGAGGAGACCATCAAGAGGAGACCCTGGAGAGGACCCTTTCTATTGGGCAGAGGAGAAAATGAATTAAAGCCTTAAAAGAACCTGATTCCTCTTCATCAGCCCACGACTCCTGGCTGGCTGGGGGAAACTGCTGCTGCACTGACCTCTCTTCCTGGAGGTGTGATGGGGCTGGGAGGGTGCTGTGGCTCCAGGCACTGCTTCCCTGGGTAGGTGGGCTTTTGGTAGTGCTGTGCTCTCCTTCCCTCAAGGGCTGAGGAAGCAGATCCCTCCCTGTAAGGTTTGCCTGGGGCTGGGGAGGTTCTGGGGTGAGGTTTGTGCACCTGTGAGCCCAGCAGCAGCTCTGGGGCTGCTGGCACTGTGGGGTGCAGCCTTTGCCTGGGTCACTCCTGAGAGATAAAATTCCCCCTGAGTGTGTCAGGAGGTCACAGGGGAGGCTGCTTGGCCCCCCTGCTGCTTTCAGAGGGATCATGTAGAGCCAAGAGATTTTCTCTACTGTGTTTGACTCTGCTCCTCCATATAATGAGCTGGAAACAAAAGGTTGAGTAACAATCCTAGTGCAAGAGGGGGTGTCCCTGCAGCCAGCCCTCCATGGGCTGGGGTTCCCAGCAGCTGAGGAGGCTCCCCAGGAGCTGGGCTGTGCCCTCACCCAGCCCAGACAGCCTGTCCAGCATTTTTTACAGGAACAAGGAGAACTTTATTCCTTTGTTACCTCCTTGGATCACCTCCCTCTTCCCTGAGCATCCAGGTGCTGATAACTGGCTGAAGATCAGAGCAGCTGGAGCAGGAGTGAGTGGCTGAGCCCTGGCTTTGCTGCCCCAATTTGGGATGACTGTTTAGGCAGGAATTAGCTGGCACAGGGGCCCCTCCTGGTCCTCTGGAGGGCTCTGAGGTGGAGGAGCAATGACCCACCGTGGCTGCGGGTGTGAGGAAGCATTTTGGGCTGTTCCCATTTGTTCCTAATCCTTCTTGGCTCTTCCCTTCACTGGAAAATGAGACCGTGTTGGAACACGACCTTGGTTCAGCATATTAATTAGTGGGATGTTTAGGATAGGTCAGCAGTTAAGTGCAGACAGGCACGGTCATGCTCAGGGGCTGGGAGTTAATCCTGCCATTCCAGTGGGGTTCACTCAGCAGCAGCTGGGGGAACAACGATCAGCTGGGTCTTTGCAGTCAAATTTCAGTTCTGTTGGGAAATCAAAATGTTCTACAAGCAGAGAAGAGTTTCTGAATCGTGGTTTTTTTCCCCCTCTATAGCAAAGCTGAAATTCCAGGGCCAGTTTCAGTGTGGGAGTTCTGGGGTGCAGCAGTGGTCTGTAGTGGATGTGGTGGTGTGACAGGGATGGGTGACACTGCCACGTCCCAGCCACTGTGTGCTCCTCCCGTCTGCCATGCTCTGCTTGCCCACGCTTCCATGGGAGATGCCATCTGGGTCTGTGAAATGCACAGAGTAAAAGCTACACCTCCCATGTTGTGCTGAGTTTAAAAAAGAAGGTTATTTGGTTGCAATATAGGGTTTATCAGGATTTTCTCTGAGTTGGCTCAGTTTTCTTTGCAAAACCTTTCCTGTCAGCGCATTTTCCACTGATTTGATGGACAAAACCAGCAGGACCCCACTGAACCAGCACGTGACCCCCCAGTCTAGGCAGTGGCAGCACTTTGGGGTGCCCCAGCCACCAGCTGTGACCTCCCTCTCCCCATTTCTCCATCCAGATGTGGTGTGTGATGTCCCTGCCTGGTGTCACCTCTTTCCCCAGCCCTGCTCTGGACCCCCAGTGCCACGTGCCTGCTCCACAGGCACCCCTCACGCCGTGCCTGCGCAGGCTTCGTTAGCGTTTCTCAATCAACGCTTTCTCATTAGTGGCTGGGGCCACTGGGAGCTTTGAATGAAGGTGGAGCCAGGCCAGAAAACGATCCTCTCCTGAAAAATCATAATGAAAGCAATAATGGTTGGCTCCTTGAGCAATGCCTGCCTATGACAATTGTTGTCTGGAGGCTACTTAATTACGAAACTCTGTTCTCAGCCTGGGGCTTCACGGTCTTGTGCCTTTACTCTCTCTTGAGCAATGTTTTATTGCTATTGTCCTCAACCTCCTTCGTATCAAGTTCAGAGTATCTGAAAGTTATATGAAATATATATTGGTCCTCTGTTCTATTTGCACGAATTTCATGTATTGTGGGGTTTGTTTGGTTTTTTATCGGTATCTGAAAGCCTAAAGCTGGGATTATCTGCAGGATTATAGGAGAATTAGGCACCCAAAGCCAATTGATTTTTCGCTGTGAATTAGCCAAGTGCATTTGGAGGGCTGGAGGTTTTGGTCTGTGCTCATGGTTTCAGGTCCACCTTGTAGCATCTCAGTAGAGAGCTCAGCACAACTTAGGTGGCCTTGAAAAGGTGCTGAAGCAGGAGCAGTTCAGTAGGAAAGTGCAGGTACAGAGAGGGAGACATGGCCCTGGGACATTGAACCGCCTTTGAAAATCTCCTTCTGACTCCCTGAGGCTCTCTTGAAAATGCCACTCTAAGTTACCATCAATTTTGATAATTAAGCACTGATTTAATTTTAGAGTAACAATAATTGTCAACATTTTCCAACCCAAGCACCTTAAATTAGACACGCAGCTCGGAAGGCTGGCGCGGGATCAAAGCGAGGTTCTGGGAGATGCTGAGCACACACCGAGGTTGTGCTCAGGACTTCACAAACCCAGGCCATGTGGGCTTGGGCCCCTGCCAAACGAGGTGCACTCAACATGCGTTTCAACACCTCGCTTTAGGCACCTCGGATTAAAAAAAATTAAAGGAAAAGAGTTGGCTGGGAGTGTTGCTGTGATTTTCACCGGATGGTGAAAGCGCAGCTTGGCCGTGGTTCTGTGAGGAGAGGGCTGGGGCACACCTCAGAGCCCGTGCAGGGTGTGACAAGGACGTCACCAGGATGTAGCCAGGTGGATTCTCTGAGCCTCCTTCCCCAGGTTTGCTGTCTCCAAGAGGGGACTCAGCGTCCCACAGTGGCTTTGTGGTGGGTGCTGGCAGCAGGGAGGGGTGGCCAAGTGTAGCCCCACATTTCTCTTCACGGAGAAAAGCAAGGCACAATTCTTCCCAGGAATATTCTTATCTCATTTGCTGTGCCCGTGTCTGTGCAAAAATGGAATGCAATATGGAGATTGTTTACCCAGAGTGATGGAGGTTTTGTTTCCTTGGCCTATCAGGGCCAGGTGTGTGTGGGGACTGTGGGCTGACAGTCACGAGATTCTGGACAGTTGAGTGCTTGGCAGATTCAGTTTAGATGTAATGTAACATAGTGTAATACAATATAGAATAATCTAGTATAATAAAGCAATTAATTAGCCTTCTGATATCAATGGAGCCCTCCTCATCTTCTCTCTCCCCCTGCAATTTCCATAGCCAAGGCTCCCTTGGTGACAGCGGGGCGCAGGTGGCAGGGATGCTGCTCTGCCAGGGAAGGGCAGGAAGGATTCCCTCCGGGGCATCCTACATGGGATGGAATCCTCCCAGAGAAGGAATCCCCCGTGTCCTGCTGGATGGGCCAGTCCCACCCCTTGTTTTGGGGTGGGGGTCCCTGCTGGGGCCCAGCACCCACCCCGTGTCCCATCCTGCAGGGCGAGGTGCCCTGGCCAACATCAAAGGCTGATGAAGCCAATCCTTTGCTCGTATCTCTCATTGCCTTTGATGAGGCTTCACCTCGCCGTGCACCCCACGCCCAGCCCCACCCCGGGCTGGTGCTTTTGCTTTATTTTTAGCAGTGATTTGGAAATTGCTGGGGCTCCTCATTTTTTCCCTTTCATCCCCCCCCCTTTTTTTTTTCCTCTTCATCCTTCCATTTTTTTTTCCTTTCTCCTTTTCTTTTTCTTCCCAAGGCTGTGAAGAAAAAGAGCCCCCCGAACCCCCAGCCCGCCGTTAAGGGCACATTCACACCTCTTTCCTTGCCTTGTCTCCCCTTTATTCTTATGAAGCTCTCATTGATTATTGCCCTTAAATTCCTCAGTCCGGTCATAGATAAAAGGATAACCACTTCAAAGCGAAGTGTTAAGAGTTTAACCTCGAGCTAAAAGAGTGGACAACAAGGTAATTGAGGGTAATAACTGATCACAGACCTACTTTCAAAGGCACATGCAAGCCTCACTTTCAGATGGCTTTAATTTTATTAACATTTGTAGCAGCTCTAGATGCTTTTGAATCATTACAAACTTCAAAGCTTGAGGTAACACTCCAAATGGAGAACCTGACACCAGGTTTTTTTGTTCGGGCCCACATCATATTGATAGTCTCTCCTGCAAGCATGTAACATCTCTTCTCAAACTGTAAAAACCTAGATGAAGAAAATATTGCCAATAGAGAAGATCAAAGCCTGAACCTCCCTTTGAATGATCCCAAAGAAGTCAAAACAGAAAACAACAAGGGGAAAAAATGCATCTATATTACTCCAACTGTCTTTATCCATATTTAAACTTGTCTGCTGAGGCAGATGAGGATGGATCATTCTCCCTGAGTTTTATCAAACTATTTGGCTGATCCTCTGTTCCTCTTTGGGCATTTGGAGCTGGCCCTTTGTCTTTTTGTGGCTAAAACCCCAAGAATTTGGGAACAGCACATAGAGGAACAACCCTGACCCAGCTGGGAGGGCAGCCAGGTGAGGCAAACAAAAAAAATGTATTTATAAACTGAAAA
Source organism: Geospiza fortis (assembly GCF_000277835.1). NCBI lineage: Eukaryota > Metazoa > Chordata > Aves > Passeriformes > Thraupidae > Geospiza > Geospiza fortis. The sequence continues at coordinate 1,020,972 of NW_005054498.1, read as the reverse complement.
CGCAGAGACTAAAATGAAAATCATAAATACACCCACAGTTCTCCCTTCTCCAGCCCTGATAATCCCAGGAATAAAGGTCGTGTGTGGATGTTGAGCTGGTTTCCAGCCAGATGGGGTCAGTGCTCCTGTGCCCAGGATGTGCCCGTGGGCACCCAGGGCTGGGTTTGCTGGGGAGCTGCAGAGCTCCTTGTGCTGATCCCAGAGCAGCCGTCCCAGGGGCAGCACGGTGAATGAGCCCAGGAATTGATCCAGGCTATAAATAGCCATTTTCTTTGTCTATTTTTTGTGAGGGAAGGGTTATTTTTAGCTGGGTGAGTTCCCTGAGCTAATGCCTGAAGCATTCACAATGAAGGGGTGGCCCAAGGAAACGGGCTGGCCCTGCTGCCAAAAAACACATCCCTGCTCCCCTCTGCACAGGGGCTGCTGCAACTTCAGCTGTGCCCAGGCTCTGTGCAGCTTCAGTGCTCAGGGAGAGCCTCCCCAGCCTCTGTAAAGTCATCAAGAGAAGAAAAATGACTTGGAATATTTTTTTCTTACTGGTTTTATAGTGGTGTAATCCTTTCCTCCTGATTTGCATGGGTGTAATAGCAGGATTAGGCAGGTTATTATTTTAGTGCACTCCAGGACAAAGGGCTGGCTCTGACTGCAGGGGGTTGAGCAGTGTCCCAGCTGTGGCTGCAGCTGCTCCAGTGCTCACAGAGCCATGGAGGGGTTTGGATGGGAAGAGACCTTAAAACATTTCATTCTGCTATGGGCAGGGACACCTTCCACTCTCCCGGGGTGCTCCAAGCCCTGTCCAGCCTGGCCTTGGGCACTGCCAGGGATGGGCTGGTCCTCCTGGCACAGCTCAGAGCTCCCAGGGCCATCCCAGCTGGGCACAGCGGGGTTTTCAGGCTGGAGACCAGGGCTTGGTGACCAACTCTGACCCAGGGTTTTATCCTCTCACTTGGAGCCACGGGTGACAGATCCACGTTCCCAGTGCTGGCTGGGGTCAGGTGTATCTCAGGAGAGCCTCATTGTCCATGTTCACTTCAAGAGCAGATGTCAGCGTGTCTGAGCTTGTGGAAACCACATCCTTTAAATATATTAAATAGCTCTGTCTTGAGCCTGCCCTGATATTATATTCTCCATGAACTGAAATCAATTTAATATAAAAAAATACATCCATTTAATATTAAAAACATTAAACAAATTAATTTCTTTTTAAAATAGAAATCAATTTAATTTAATTCAATTTATTTATAATATATAAATAAATAGAAATAAATATAAAATAAATAAAACTATAACTATACAATAAC
>NW_005054498.1:994328-1000963 GCF_000277835.1 Geospiza fortis | reverse complement strand
AAATATAAATCTTTATTTAATAAATAAATTTAATTTAATTTTATATCTGGTCTTGGCTTGGGCATGTGCCTGTGTAACAAAAGGAGAATGGTGTATTGCTTAAATCTATGGGATTTATCTCATTTTATTGTCTAAAGTTATGGCTGGAAGAATAATCAGCTATTCCAGCATTTCCTTCATTGAGTCCATCATCAGACAGGGTGGATAAGTGGAAGCCAGCACTGAAACATGTCCCAGGTGCCCAAGGCGAGCCCTTGCAGAGCTGGACCTGCACAAGGTGTGCTCAGAAATCGCTGTCCCTGTGGCTGGAAAAAAAATCAGCTATTCCAGCATTTCCTTCATTGAGTCCATCATCAGACAGGGTGGATAAGTGGAAGCCAGCACTGAAACATGTCCCAGGTGCCCAAGGCGAGCCCTTGCAGAGCTGGACCTGCACAAGGTGTGCTCAGAAATCGCTGTCCCTGTGGCCAGCTGGTTCCTCTGGAGCTCTGCCATCCCCCAGGCCAGCAGGGAGCAGGAGGTGCCCCATTTTCCTGGGAGCTGATCATCATCCCAATGACCTTCAGGGACAGAGATCCATCATGGCAGTGCTCTTGGTTAATTTGAGCAGCCAGCCATGGGATGGGGATCATAATCAGAGTTATTTCCAAAGTTTTATTTTCCATTCCCAAGCAAAGCCCTTCACCCATGATTGAGATGAGGTAAGTGTTCTCCTTCCAACTTGCAGGGGGCTTGGATGGAAGCTCTTATTTCCATTCCATGCACAGAGGTGAACAGACCCTAAATCTGAATCAAACCCTAAAAGTATCTCTGACAAATTCCTCAGAAGCAGTGTTTTTTGGAGGTGAAACACTTCCAAGTGTTTTTTGGAGGTGTGAAACACCACAGCAGCGTGGTTGTCCTGTAGCCAACCCGACTCTGCATCACCCACAGCAGGATTTCAGCTTTTACTGCTTTCTAGGAGTTTTTAGGGCTTCCCCCAGGTGGAAATGTTCCCATTACAAACTAAACTTATCTCAGGAAGCAGCAGCAGCTGGGACTTAGGAGGTGACAGCCACCTCCTGCTCCCCTCAGTGCTTCCTGCCATGGCCACCATGCCCTGCCAGGGGCTCCCCCTGCATCATCATTAATGAGCTGATCTGCAGCTTTGATTAGTGTGGAGGGCACGTGCTGGCCTTTTCCAGGGGAATAACAGCAAGGTAGGAACTGCTTCAGTGCCAGGGGATCCTCCTGGGGATGGGTTTTGTTCCCTGGAATGGTTCTGGGAGGAACAGGAGTGCTGGGGAAATGGTTATCCAGACACTACCAAAAAAAGGAGGGTGCAGCTCTCAGTTGTGATGTGTAAGAGTGTGGATTATGCTCTCAGGATAACAGGAAATTTGAGTTAGAATTGTTTTCAAATATAAAAAAAAAAAACCCCAAAGTGTTCTAATTTCAGTCCTGCTGGGAAAAGAGGGAAAAGCCCAGAAGCTGGTTTGGGGTTGGGGATGCAGAAATGGGGATATGGGCTGATAACATTTCAGTTTCTCCTGAGTTTCAGTAGTATGAGGTTCCCAGTGCCCTCAGTTTCTTATGGGGAGAAAGGACACTGGGTAATTTCCAGAGTCTGTGAAAGGATTAGAAAGAAAGGAAAAAGATTAAAATAGTATTTTGATGGTTTCTCCCCCAGCATGAAGATTTCTAGTAAAAAGAAAAAAAAGTCATTAATGAAATGTATGTCCAAGCAGCCTTTTTGGATCTGGTCAGGAGAGAGACTGACATCACACTCAGCAAGTTTCCCTTCCTTTTAATGAAAAGGGAAAACAAAGCTGCCAATATTAATTATTTAAGGATTATGGTGGAGATTCCCACAGTGGAAGAAAACACCTTTTCATATAATCAATAGGGCTTTGGCAGAGGAAGATACAACCTACTAAAAAGAAATGTAGATAAACTGGGAGAACGGGGAGCAGAAAAATGTGATTTTAGGTGAAATAATTTGGTGGCGGTTTGGGCACAGCTGCTCAGGAGGGGTGACCTGAAGATGTGGGAGTGAAGCCTTCTCCATGCAAAGCCTCCTCTCTCCAGCCTGCATTTCACACCTGGAAATAAAAGCATCCTTAAGAAAATTAATGTTTCTTTTGTGGCCTCAGGACTGGTCCAGCTTCTGAGAGGCATCACCCAGCTCCTGACAGCACCACGGGGGCTGGGATCTCACACCCTGCCCTGTCCTTAATTCTGAGAATTGAATGGACAGGCAGAAACAAACCAAAGCAGGGATGATTTTAGGGTACTCAGCTTTGACAGCACGCCTAAAAATATCCGTGCACAAAGGGCTTGGTTTTTTGGTTTTTTTTTTTTTTTTAACCTCTGGAACTGAAAAGTTTTATTTGACTTTATGATCTGCAAGTTTTCCACTAGTCAGGAAAGCCTGTTCTCTCCTAACTCTTGTCTCTCCTCCTGCTTTTTCCATTACCATCCTGCTCTAAGGGCTCTGTGGATCAGGAAATTTGGGTTCAGGAAGTTTTTTGGGATGCCCTGTAGCAGGCAGGGTGGGAGTGGGCTATGGCAGCCCAGCAGGCATGGGAAGGGTTAAACTTCATGCTGCAGCTGCAAAGCCCAATTTCTTTATTTCCTGTTAATGACATTATTGCCTACATAAAACCATTGAAACATGTTTCTTTCATTTGTTTAATTTCAAATTCTGAGCACACTAGCTGGAAACTATGTTTAATAGTTAAACTCAAAACATTTGGATTTCCTTCCCTCGCTGAGATTTGCAGGGAGTGCGCTTCATCCTTAGTTGGGTTTTCAAGGAGCCATTTTTACACAGCCATAGGAGCCAGCCAGAAAACAAACCAGATTAAATTGCAGAATCAAATCACATCAGTTCAGGCTGGTAACACATCATATATTTCCCTTCCTCCGCAGTCAGGCCAAGATACCATCAGCCCCAAGTCGTGTTGGAGCATCCAGAGCCAGGACTCCCCTCTGTGCACGCAGGAAAAGGGCTTCCCTGAGCATGCCTGGAAAAAATGTTCCTGTTTTCCATGAAAAAATGGAATGGAATCTCCTTCAGGCCCTGCTGGCAGCAATGCTCCTGTCACCTCCCCACGTTCCTCCTGCTGCAGCTCCAGTGCCCCAGAAGGGCGGTGTGGGAAGGAGGAGGGCACATCAAGGTGGATCTGAGCCACCCCAGACTGGAAGGGAAACCCTTAAATCTGAGCCTGTTGGGCTGATAAAGCTCCAGGCTGCCAGAAACACCGTGTCTGGTGATGATTTTAGGGGAGGGGTTTGTCCCACTGTCAGGTTTGTCCCTTCAGGGTGATGGACACTCACAAGTTGTTTGGTGGAGCTGATTGCTCGTGTGGTGGAGTGTCTAAAAGTCACTTCATGAACATTCACAGGATTGGAGCATGGAGAAACTGGGCTTTGAACCACTTGAGATCCAGCTTCTCCTTGGCACCATGTGCTAATGAAACCCAGAACCAGCATTGTTAGCAGAAGCAGTGAGTAGAGGTGGGAAAACGAGGAATGTGGCCCTGAACAGGACTTTAAGGAGTCATCACTGACATGACAGGAGAACCACAGTCATTGTTAGCAGAAGCAGTGAGTAGAGGTGGGAAAACGAGGAATGTGGCCCTGAACGGGACTTTAAGGCATGACAAGGGAACCACACTCATTGTTCTGCCATGGCATCAGGGTACATCCCTGAGAGCCACAGAAGTGCTCAATTTCCCATCAAAAAAATCTGTATTTGACAGAAAAAACTTAAGAGGATTTAAATGTTACATTCCAGGGCCATATGCAGGAGCACCTTCCATTAGACCAGGTTGCTCCCAGCCCTGTCCAGCCTGGCCCTGGACATTTCCAGGGATGGGGAATCTTGCTGTCCTTGTTACAGGAAGGTGGCAGAGATGCCTCATTTGTGCATGGGGAGGAAGGGATGGTGGAAAAAATAAGTCATGGGAAGCTGGTCATAAATATCCTCATTTACCTCTTTTGCTCCCACCCTCTCTTCAATCTCTGTTCTGTGCAGGTGATGGAAGGAGTTCAGAAATGTTAATAGATAGCAAAGTGCTCGTGTGTGTTTTATCAGCTCTCCTGGAATGGTTAATGCTGATACCGTGCCCCTTTCAAGTCTAAAAAATCTGGGCAAGCGTGTGCAGATAGCAGGGAGTGCACTGAACAAAACATCAAGGAAAAGAGTCTGTGGGGGGGGAATGGAAATGGTAAAAGGATTATAGGAGAGAAAATGTATCGGACTTATCTGGCGACGGTCGCTAACAAAAGTGTGTCAGTTTATGGAATGAACTTCAAACCCCGTAAAACTAATTGTGTGTTTTCTTGTCTTGTTTGTGAGTATCTCTGGCAGTGCTCTTCCCCCCCACTGGAAAAGCATGTCTTTGTGTGGGTAATACCCTGTGCCTGCAGTATGTGGGGAGATTACACAGCCCATCGGGTTCATACCTCTTAAACTAATGATGTTAAACTAGTTTATTAAAAAAAAAAAAGAGAGAGAATAACTTCAAAGGTTCACATGTGGGTTGCAAACCTCTCATGTCTTCTGTATACAGAGTCTTCCTCTTATTTTGATCAAGGCTGTTCCCAGCACTTCTGCTGAAATAGTCCCAAGCCTTTGATGTCGTTATCAACGTGACCACCAGTGTGAGCTCGGTGACAGAGGGGGACATCAGCCACACTGAGGGGCTGGATCCTCCCCTCTGTGGGACCTCCCTGGGCTCTGCCTCTCACTGGGCGGCTTTCCTGCTGGGAAAGTGATTTTTAGACCCCGAGCCCCTGGCCCACTCCGGCTCAGGGTCTAAATGCCCAAGGTGGGAAGAGTGAATAGGGAAGGGCAGGCGCAGGGATGGAGTGGGGGCAGGAGGGGAGGGCTGGGAGGGGTCTTGGAGGGGATGTGGCCCCCAGTGGGGGCTGTGCATGGACAGGAGGGAGCTCCCTCAGCATGCTTGATTCATGTTTCCTCTTTATTTTCCATCCACGTCCTTGTGACCCCCCGGAAGTGCCCAAGGTTGGACAGGGCTTGGAGCAACCTGGTCCAGTGGAAGGTGTCCCTGGCCAGGGGCATGGAACAGCATGAGTTTTAAGGTCCCTTCCAACCCAAACCTGGGTTTGGGATTCTGGGATTCAATGATCCTGCTGTAGTTTTAGCAGAGGTGCATCAGCAGAGTCAGGGTCAGGCAGCAGCACCGTGCCCTGGCCTGATGGTGAGGTTGGACAGGCTGTGGGGGCATCTCTTGGGCTGGATAGGCCATGGTGGCATCTCTTGGGCTGGACAGGCTGTGGTGGCATCTCTTGGTGAGGTTGGACAAGCTCTGGTGGCATCTCTCGGGTTTTTTGAGGCTCCCCATGAGGAAGGCAGTTCCCTGGCCCACGTGTGTCCCTGTGCACAGGGAAGGGCTCTGACTCTGTCCCCTGGTTTAGGACTTGTGCCTCCTGACAAGCACAGTGTGGGCGCTGCTCTGATGTGCTGGGGCTGCTCGGTTTGATTTGATTTGATTTGATTTGATTTGATTTGATTTGATTTGAGCTCCTGGACCCCTGTCACCTCCACAGAGCCCCTCACAGGGACCAACAGAAGAGCCCTGGGCTCTGAGCTGGTGCTCTGTGGGAGGACAAGAGCCCAGAGCCATCTCTTTAGGAGCCCAGCACCTGCCCCGTGGGCACACAGGAGCCAGCTTAGCTGGTGCAGTCAGGAGGAGCCCAGGGAGTGTGGACTGGCACATCTGAAATGCTCTCAAAGACCCCTCTGCCTTTTTCTTTTCCCACTTTTTATTTTTTTACTACCTGCTCTATAAAAAGCTCAAAGTACAAAAAAAAAAATTAATTTCTCTTTATTGTGTAGCGCCGCTGTGAACTGATTCTTTTAATCTAAAATTATTCCTTTTTGGTGCCACAATCTGACTTCAAGCTTCTTTGCTGGCTGTGAACATGACACACAGCAGCAGCCAGAGAGGAGGGACAGGCTGTGCCTGCCCTTTGCTGGGCACCAGGAGGGCTGAGCACGGCTGGAGGACGCTGCTTTAAACAGCTCTTTGCAGTCCTTTTCCCCCTCATTTGACTGAGTTTTTATCTCAGATGCAGAGAAGGGCTAACAAATAAAATATAAATAGTTAATTTTCCCCTCTGCTCAACCTGGGAATTCAGATTCAAGTTTAGACAGGAAAATCAGAAGGAAATTCAAAGATCCTCTGCTTTCTTGATGACTGCAGCTGCTACCTGAACACAGAGATTCCCTGTAGATCTGTGAACAAGGACTTCCAGAAGCTGCTAAAGATGAAGAAAACTCTGGAAGACCTTCCTGTACCTGCCACCGCCTGCCTCGTTCATGGGATTGCTTTCAAATCCCAGGCAGGACCTGACTCTTCCCTGTTGGCAGGAGCAGAAAAGAGACTCCTGACTGGACATGAGTGGGGCCACCACCGCTCTGGGCAGGACAAGCTGCTCCCTGGTGTCTTGGTTTCAAAAGCCAGCTGTTTGCTAAGGAAGGCAGGAGCCTCCCCTGAAATGGAAAATTTAATTTTCTTTTTTCTGAATCCACCCCCTACCATGGCAGGGACACCTTCCACTGTCCCAGGCTGCTCCAAACCCTGTCCAGCCTGGATTTGGACACTGCCAGGGATCCAGGGGCAGCC
>NW_005054498.1:991740-994209 GCF_000277835.1 Geospiza fortis | reverse complement strand
ATTTTTATTTTTATTTTTATTTTTATTTTTTATTTTTATTTTTATTTTTAGTTTTTAGTTTTAGTTTTAATTTTAATGTTTATTTTTTATTTATTTATCGTTATAAATTATCACTTTCCACACTGGCTGTGCCAGGGCACCTCCTGAGAAATGCCAAGGAACAGTGGAGCCCCTCGCTGGCCCAGGAATTGCTATAAATTTAAAATTAAGGGGCTCTCAGGTAAAAATACGGGAGCAGGGAATAACAATGAGGATACCTGGGCACCTCCCCACAAAGCCACGGCCCCAGGGGCTCTCCCTGCCCTCCTCGTGTGCCCTCAGTGTCCCTTTGTGGCTGGCACAGAGAGGGTGGGGACTCAGGCAGGTGTTTGGGTGGGCTGCTCCTCTGCACCTGCAATCCCCAGAATCTGGTAAATGAAGTCCCTGTCTGAGTTTCTGGTTGTTCTCCCCGGGTGGTGTTATTGCACAACGGGCTTTGGAGAGAAGCACTGGGTTAAATGACATTTTTATGAAATGGGATGAATGAGACTTAATGAGATTTTCTTCCAAAGGGAATGAGTCTGAGGTTTTCAGCCTCCATCATGATGGTTTCATTTTCTGTGCTGTAGCAGTAAGTGGGACTCAGAGAGGCTTTTATCCAACGTTGTTTCAAAGAAAGTTGTAAGGAGAAAGAGGTGGTCAAGTCACCTTGTCATGGCTGGAGGTCCTGGGCTGGAGGTGACACCACTGTCACCACCCCAAGGGGCCCAGAGGGACACAGGCTGTTCATTCTCCCAGGAAATGACAATTTTATGTGCCTCAGTAGCATCTGCCATCATGGCAATTTGATATTTGGCATTATGAGCAGCATAAATATTAATAATCCTAATAATCCATAACTCTTGTTGTGCCTTGAAAAGACTTTTACTGTTCAGCTCGTGGGCTTGGCAGGACATTTGCTTTCCATGTCCAGTGGTGGCCATTCCCAGGCCTGGGAAAGGTGTAACTGGGCAGCAACAACAAATTCACCCTCTTCTTCTTTCATTATTAGCCCAGCTTGCCCAGCCCAGGCATGGTCAGTTCATGGCACTGTGTGAGGCTCCAGGATGGATTCTGCCACTGGATGTGTGACAAAATGGTGGCTCCAAAGGACATCCCATCCAGGGCCACCACAACATGCAACCTCTGGGGGTGTTTGCTGTTTGTTCTGGTGCAGAGGGGCTGAGCAGGGCCTGGAGCAGGAGGAGCTCTGTGCTGTGGGGTGAGTGCAAGCTCTGGGTTGGGGATGGTGCAAACCAGCAGCTCTTCAAGGCAGAGAAGGTGGGAAGGGACAGGGACAGGTCTGTGGCTGTGATCCTGGCTTCTGAACCCTCATTTAGGATCAGGCTGTCCCTGGGACCAGGGACATCCAGGGACATGCAGGGATGTCCACTGGAGCATCCCTGGGGTGCTGCTGTCCCACTGCTGCTGTCCCACATTCCCCATCCTTCCCTTGGGGTTTCCTTTTGCAGGGCAGGAGGAGAGGGGAGAGGCACTGGGAGCAGCCAGGGAGCAGGGGCTGTGCTGGGAGCAGGGGCTGTGCTGGGAGCAGGGGCTGTGCTGGGAGCAGGGTCCATCTGGGCTCCAGTTCCCAGGGCTCTGGGGTCTGCGCTGGGAGCAGGGTGTGTTTGGGCTCCAGTTCCTGGGGTCTGTGCTGGCTGGAAGGGGCAGCTCTGGGGTGTGCCCTGGATGTGGGACAGGACAGTCAGTGTGTGACCCCACAGCCTGGGGACAAGGGCTGGGCCATAGAGGGGCTCCACTGTGCCTTGGCATGTCCCAGGAGGGGCCCTGATGGTGCTCAGGCATAGCCAGTGTGGAAGGTGACATTTCTTTGGCTTCGCCACCTGCCCTGCCCAGAGTGACAGGACAAGGGGCAGTGCTGCACACTGACTAAGGGCAGAGCTACATTGATTATTAGGAAGAAATGCTTCCCTGTGAGGGTGGTGGGCGCCCAGAGCAGCTGTGGCTGCCCCTGCATCCCTGGCAGCGCCCAAGGGCAGGCTGGACAGGGCTTGGAGCAGCCTGGGATGGTGGAAGGTGGATGAGCTGGAATGGGATGAGCTTTAAGGTCCCCTCCAACCCAAACCCATCCGTGATTCTATAATAATGATAAAAACCAAGCCAAGTTGGACCCCACCAGCTCTGCCAGCCAGACCAAGGTGGGCTCTGGACAGAGGGACAGCTCCTGGTGGGGGAACTGCAGAGCCCCCGGGTCCAGGCTCGGAGCAGGCTGAGGAGGAGGAGGGCAGGAGGCTCCTTGGATCTGGAGGGCAGGTTTGGGGGCCAACCCCTAATTAAAACCTTTTGTATGAAGTTCCAAACCCTCCATTCCATGCCTGGTTAATATTTAACAGCTGGGGCCGGAGATGGGAACACAACTGCGGCCGGGCTTTGGCTGCTGTGCCAGTTCTATTGCAATCAGGGATTGTTTAATTAGCCTGCAGAGCGAAA
>NW_005054498.1:975605-990021 GCF_000277835.1 Geospiza fortis | reverse complement strand
CAGGCAGAGGCACAAGGCAGCTCCTGAAGGCGCTGGGAGCCCCTCTCCCCAGCCAGCTCCGGAGCCATGAGCAGCGCCGTGCTCCTCGCCCACCTCCCAGACCCCAGCAGCAGCTTCAGGCAGGCAGAGGCACAAGGCAGCTGCTGAAGGAGCTGGGAGCCCCTCTCCCCAGCCAGCTCCGGAGCCATGAGCAGCGCCGTGCTCCTCGCCCACCTCCCAGACCCCAGCAGCAGCTTCAGGGAAGACGCCCCCCGACCCCCTGTCCCGGGGGAGGAAGGAGAAGCACCATGCCCGCAACTCGCCAGCTCGTTTCTCGCCAAAAGCCAAAGCTTCAAGGCCATGCCGGTGCCTCCTGCCCCGCGGAGGAATGAGAACGGACTCGGGGAGCCCGAGGGCAGCGCGTCCCCGGACTCCCCTCTGGCCAGATGGACCAAATCCTTGCATTCCCTCTTGGGAGATCAAGATGGTGCCTATCTTTTTCGGACCTTTCTGGAAAGGGAAAAATGTGTGGATACCTTAGACTTTTGGTTTGCCTGCAATGGCTTCAGGCAGATGGACCTTAAGGATACCAAAACTTTACGAGTAGCCAAAGCTATTTACAAAAGGTACATCGAGAACAACAGCATCGTCTCCAAGCAGCTCAAACCTGCTACCAAGACCTACATAAGGGACAGCATCAAGAAGCAGCAGATAGATTCCATCATGTTTGATCAGGCACAGACTGAGATTCAGACTGTGATGGAGGAAAATGCTTACCAGATGTTTTTAACTTCTGATATATACCTCGAATATGTACGGAGTGGAGGAGAGAATCCCGCTTACATGAATAGCAATGGACTGGGGAGCTTAAAAGTTGTCTGTGGCTATCTCCCGACCTTGAATGAAGAAGAGGAATGGAGCTGTGCGGACTTTAAAAACAAAATCTTGCCTTCGGTAGTTGGACTATCCAGCAAGACGTTGAGGGTTACAGCGAATGTCAGAGCCACGGAAACGATCGAGAACGGATACAGGTAAGGGAACCCCTGGAAATTGTGCTTTGTTTTAACTTTAGGGACTTTGAGAGTGCTTTTCAGAAGGCTGTCGGGGTGGGAATCGAGGGGAGGCAGGGCTTGCTGAAGGGCTGGGAGCACAGCTGCTTCCCCACACCTCCAGACACTGGAATTTGTGGGCTGTTGTCTGAGTGTGGGGTTTTTCCCCCTCTACAGAGGAAAACAAGATCCTGTGCTCTGAAGCCCTATTGGCTCTTTCAGTTCTTTTATAGATCAAAAACTTCATAGCAACTATGTCCTCCGGACATGCGTTAATTATTGGTTCAACTTTCAAACCTATTAAGAGCAGTAGTGGAGTGGATCACAGAGACACATGAATAATGTAACCTACCAGTTCCCCAACTCCACCATCAACCGGTGTTTAACGATGTTGGTTATGTGGGAAGCAATTGTGCGGTCGTGGAAGAGGAAATGTGTGCACTGACTGCATCAAACTCTGCAACTTGGGCAGAATCTGCTTTTATTTTGACTCTGTGTTTGTGTGTGATGTGCAGCTTCTCCGTGGCGTGGGGTGTCGGTGTCATGTCAGAGCCATCTAGGGTGGCTTTGAGCCAGTGCATACAGGAGGATCCCTAAAATTTGAGTGTTAAGGTGGTAGAGGCATTCCAGGTGTGGTGTAGCAGATCTTTGGTCGGTGTTTGGTGCTCTCATGTTGGCCGTGAGCTCAGGGTTAAGCTCGTGAAGAGGTGGCTGTCCCCAGGGGGATGTGGTGACAGGCTGTCCTTGTGCCCTGGTCCTGGGGTGCATCTGCATTGCTAGAGCCTTCTCTTTTGTTGGAATTGTTGATGGCACAGCTGTGCGAGGGTGAGGAAAGCAAGAGCCATCTCCAAGTGCAGGGGGGGATGGGAAAGAGAGACTCTGATGGGCAAATGATGAGTTGTATAATCCTCTGAAAATGTATTCTTTCCTCTCCCCACCCTTGCCATAAATGTGGATTGTTGAATCAGGGCTGAGAGGAGAGGGCTCTGCTGCAGATGTGCGCTCTCCTCCGCCGGCCCGGCAGCCTGGGGGTTGGTATGGTGAGTGTTTGACATCTCGTTTACAGGAATTTTGAGAGTGTGTCTGTGATTCATGGACATCAAAGGGCATCAGCCTTCTCCCGGGGAGGCTTTGCTGGAGCGCTCCTCTGCTGCCCCCGGAGAGCTTCCAGCTGTGCTGGGCTTGCCGGGGCGAGGTGCTGGGCGTGGGGACCGCAGGGATGCTGGGGTGGGGACAGAAGGGATGCTGAGGTGGGGACAGAAGGGATGCTGGGGTGGGGACAGCAGGGATGCTCTGCATCCCGGACCCCTCCTGCCGGGGGCTGCGGGGGGGCAGCGCTGGCAGCTGCTCTGTGCAGGACTTGGGCTTTGGGATGCTCATCTCGTGCCTGAGCCTTTCTGCCTGAGCATCTGCTGTTCTCCAGAACTTGGTTTGAACTGCTGCCCTTCGCTGGCTTTCCAGGAGGGGGATGTTTGATGCTTTTATCTCTGAGCCTTTGTTGGGATTCAGAGCTGGAAGGGCTTGGCTGTATGTTCTACCAGAGCTGCAGGCCCTGCTAAACCCACATGTGCCTTGTCCAGGAGAGCTCTTGCAGTGCCGTGGCTGCTTGCCTGATTAGTGCTGGGCTTTTTTTCCTTTCCTTCCCCCCCCTCTTTTCTTTTCTTTTTTGTCCAGGGATTAATGCAGCTTGCTCCTCACATGTCAGATCTACCCTCCTAGGACATTAGGTAGTGCGTTTTGCTTTGATCACCTTCTGTTGAATTTCCAGGAGCTTTTGCTCTCCACGGGGCCAAGAGATCTCAATGCAAAGAGAGGGGAGGTCAAGCTGAGATGCTGCTCAGTTCCTCCCATTTGTGAAGCCACTTGTGCATGCATGTGCTGGGAGATGATGAGCATATGGATGGGTTATCTCTCATCACTCAGCATTTAGGATCGCGGCTAGGATTGGAGCTGAAGCTTGCACAAAGTCTTTCCTGGTGAGTGGCCAAACCACACCTCCCTCATGTGTGTGTTGGAATTAAGGAATTTCTGCTCAGTGTGCTCTGGTTTTGAAGGGCAGAGCAGGCTCTGGCCATTCGCCTCGGTGGGTTTCAATGTGATTATCCCACCTGACTGGGGGAGCCCAGCAGTCCCAGGCCAGCCTGGTGTTTGCAGGAGAGGCCACCTGGAAATCCCAGGGCAGGAGCCACAGCCAAACCCAGGGCAAACAGGAGACAGCAGGAACCAGACAAGCTGAGAGACTTTGTTTGGCCCCAGTGCCAGTGATGGACAGGAACAGGAGAAGTCAAGTGAAAACACAGAGTTTGCACCTGGCTGGGGAGCAGGCGCTTGCAAACTGCTGGCTGTGTATTTGGAGCCCTAATAGAGGGAATATTTTAAAAGCAGGACCTCCCTCTTGTCCTGCCAGGCGACTCCCCTCCCCTCTGGGCTGTGGTGTGGTTAAAACTGGCCTCCCCAGGCTGCTGTGCTGGACCTGGCCCCATGCTCCAGGAATTCCAGCTATTATTTATACGCGCTTCTAAATTTATCACGCACGACTTTGTGTACACAGAGAGCTCCTCTTCCTTTGCCGTGCCGCCGGGGTAACGTGGCTTTGCTCAGCCCAAGGTGGGCTCATCTGCCTCCCATTAGGCTCCAACATCAGTGGGACTGGCCTTGCTGGGGCTTGCAGATGGCCTTCTGCCTGCTCCCAGTGCTTCCTGGCCTTTGAAAGGACCCGCTGGTGCAGCTCCTTGTGTGTGAAGTTATTGGAACCAAGTTTGGCTTCAATTATCAAAGTAAATGATGCCATTGTAAAGCTATGCTCCAAGCAGTGTTCTACAATTAGAGTGTGGAAGCTGTGATTAACATAGTTGTGTTAAAATATACTTTTTTTTTTTCAGGTTTGTGCATGTGTGGGTTTTTTTTGCCTTTTTTAAAGATGTTTTTAAACCCATGGTTGCCCAATGATGCTTGTCCCAAGAAAATACTTAATGAGATTCAGTGCTGCCTCCAACTGCTCCTTGTACAGTTTTTCTCTCTCTGTATAAGTCTGTGGTTTGACCTGCCCAAGTGCTTTTATTTCTAAAAGCAACCTGACAATAAAAAAAACCACCCCCCACACTCTGAAACTGCACCCTCATAACAGGGGCTATGACCAGGAGCCCTTCTGAAATTTTCATGGCATTATAATACCTCTGATATGGCCATTGCCTAACATAGCAGAGAGAGTTACATGCTGTGTGTCATCGCATCAAGATAAGAATAGGCTGAGAAACATCAGACATTCTCCTTGAAGCTCCAGAGCAACTGCTACCTGACAGCTGAAAACACTTTGCATATTGAGTTTGGAGCTGGGCTGTGTTTGTGTGTGCAGCATCTGTGGCAGGAGACCACCACTCTCCCTGGAATTTAAAACCCTCGCAGGCAACTTGATGCATCTGGGTGCAATTACTGGAGTAAGGTGGTCAAATTAAAATTGGGAGGGGAAAAAAAAATTCAAAAACATTAAATGTAGCAAAACAGCCCCTGCTGGTTTTCTGAAAGGATGGGGGGAGTTCACTGATGTTCTGAAAAGATGGGGGGAGTTCACTGATTTTCTGAAAGGATGGGGAGATTTCTGTGCAGCGGTGTTGGATGTGGAGCAGGGATGAGGACTTTAAAACTATGTCAGCTTTAGGGGTTATTATTTTTTTTCCTTGTCCACGAGGTGTTGGTAGGTGAACGATGCTGCAGTGCTGCTGGGAAGATGAGTTCGTTCCGGCCACTTTCTCTAATTCTGTGTTTGGACACACCTCCCTCTCACTGTGCCATACCCACAGGGAGCTGCTGCCTCCGCCCCCAGCTCAGCCTCTGCAGGGATGCTCCTGTGAGAGCAGCATGGCAAATCCACCCCTGGGTGTGACAGGGGTGACAGACACCTCCCAGCAAGGTGCTGGGGCTGTGCTGGGGGGCATCTGCACCCCTGAGCCTTGTGGTCCTCAGATGCACTCTCAGAGCTGAGATGGTTTCAAATCAAAGAGTGGGGAGAGCTGCATCCCTTACACGTTGACCCAAAAGCCCACCAGGGCCCTAGGAAGGGGCTCTGGGACTGTACATCCCCCTGATCCAGAGCAGAAGACTCCACGGTTTTTAGAGGGACTTTCTTATAGTAGCAGCAGGATAACTTTGCTTTCACCCACATGTGGAATTAATTTGTCTTTGAAGATTTAACTTCTTTCCTGTGGCATTCCTTACTATCTCGTTTTTTTTCCCTTCTTCTTTTTCCCAGATATATATTTTTTAACATCTTGATCTCCCCATCAGAAATGCCTTGGCCTCCTTGGAAAGGAATGCAGCCCCGGCTGGGCTGAATACCTGCCTGCAGCCAGCCCCACACTGCTCATACCAGAGAGGCCCATCTTCCCCACCAGCCTTCCCCTTCCTTTTTTCTATTTTTTTTTCCCTTCCCCTTATTTTTTAAAAACTTAAGCCTCACTGAGGT
Organism: Geospiza fortis; assembly: GCF_000277835.1. Lineage (NCBI taxonomy): Eukaryota > Metazoa > Chordata > Aves > Passeriformes > Thraupidae > Geospiza > Geospiza fortis. The sequence goes on along the minus strand of NW_005054498.1, from coordinate 984,531 downwards.
TCCTGCTTTTGGTGCTGGGGGAGGAGGGATGGGGTGATGGGGCACAGGGATGAGGATGGAGATTGAGAGGGGGCAAGTGGGAGGATGTTGCTGTCACTTCAACCCAGCTGGTCCCTCCAGCCCCAGGGGGGCAGGGAGATGGAAAGCCCATTAAAAAAAACCTGCCGAGCCTGCTGGCACATTCCTTAGGCCCCCAAGTCCTGGGTAAGTGGCCCTAATTATTAAAATCAGCAGTCCTTATCAGATGACAAGGACTTTTGCTTTGATATACAAAGGCAGAAGCTTAACAACCCCATCTTGCCCTGGAAGAGGAACAAAATGTGCACCTTAACATGCAGCTTCCAAACCTCCCCTGCATAATCCCCTTATCACTGCCAGGATGTGTATATTGATCCTGGCTGGGAAGTTGGAGTGGTGGAGGCAGGGGGATGCCCGGGGGCCCCCCCATGCAGTGACCCTGCCGTGGTGACCTGGCCCTGCTCCATCACAGCCTCTGTCACTGCCTGTGAATTCTTCTGCTGCTCAGCTCAAACATCCAGGCTGGGCTTAGGGTTTGCTTTTGTGGGTGAGGAGGTGTTGGGGTCAGTAACCCACGTGCCCATTAATACGATGTGCTGGCCTCTCCTCACATCTCCCATCCATCCTGCTCTTCCCCACCTAACTCTATGCCAAAAAACATGAGTAGGAGGTTCTCCTAAAAGCTGTGCCTTTTTGGTGTGTGTTTTTACAGTGCCAGTGTTTTTATAGTGCATCTGTCTTTGGGAGGCCAGGCCTGGAACTGCAGATCTCAGCCCTGCCCTGTGCCTCTGACATGTGGGGATCCTGCCCCTGTAGTGTCAGGCAGTTCTCCTGGTTCAGAGGCACCAATAATTTGTGTTTCCAAAGGGATCCTAACCCTTGTCTTCAGAGTAGAATTAAGCATTGCTGGCTGGTTCCTTGTGCCTTTCAGTGGGACTTGAGCTGTGAACTTCTTGGACTTTCCCATGCTGGTGCCAACACCAAAACTCCTGCTGACCTCAGCAGTGCAGTAGCAAGCCTGAAGGACTGAGTTTTCAGGGTATCAAAGGATGCAGAGGCGCTTCCTGGGATTTTCCAGAGCACTTTAGAAGATGCTAAAACTCTTTAAGGTTGTGCTCTGGGTGTGTTTAGACGCAGCATCCTGGTTTAGGCAGTGTGCATGCTGAGGTCTGAGCAGCGTGTGGTTGGTTGGTTCTACAGCGGTTGAGTGTGGTTCCCACAAGGATGGTGGTGCCATGAAGCCCTGGACTGTGTGGTAACCGTGTTCCTGTCCTGCCTGTGCCAGGTCCTTCAAGAGGAACGACCCTGTTAACCCCTACCACGTGAACTCGGGCTATGTCTTCGCGCCGGCCACCAGCGCCAACGACAGCGAAATCTCCAGCGATGCCCTGACGGACGACTCCATGTCAATGACGGACAGCAGCGTGTGAGTACCTGCTGCTGCTGGCCATGTTTGGGATGGGACACCTGTAGATCAGCTCTGAGGGGCTTAGGGGAGTGATGGGCATCGCCCAAAGGGCATGGCAGCCTCTCTCCCTCTCCCCCTCGTGCCGTCGCCGCAGGTATCAGATGCAGGGAAATAACGAATCCCTCTCTTGCCATTTTGCAACTGCAGCTGAGCAAACGTGTTCTGCCCTGCCTCATGGTGCTGCCTGACTAACCCAAGGAGTGAATGAACCTCCCTGAGCCTTTGTCTTAAGGCCAGGCTTCCTTAACTAGTTATCAGTCATCAAAGAGGAGATTACTTCCTGTAGGAAGTACTTTCTGTAATTAACGTTCGTCATTAGTGTCAGAATGTACATTAATAGGGCCAGTGACCTGAAGGGGCAAATAGCTGCTCATCTAGTGTGGCTGGGGCAGTCTTCAAAGGGCCATTTGGATGGAGCTGCCTGGATCAGGTGTGGGTGTTTCAGGAGCATACGGGCATGAGAGATGATGCTGTGGCTGAGCTCAGGAATTGCAGGCTCTGTTTTCTCCTGGCTGCTGAGGAGAAGGGTTTGACTGTCAGTTTGCTTTCCCCAGCAGGACAGAAATGGTGCTTTTGTTTCTCTAGAGGGAACAGTGAGGCTCACTTAGTGCTCCTAAGGACCATTTCTTTAGCTTAGCAGAAGGCAGATGTTGCTGTTTGTGTTTCATGGTCTTCAGTTCAGTCTAGAAGAGCCCACCTGTAACAAAGTGCTGCATTGCTGGTTTCTCATCTTGAAACTTCTCCAGTGTCTCTGTCAGACATGTCCAGTGGTCCCTGTGTGCTCCTCAGAGAGATTTTCATGCTGGGTTTTTGAAGTCAACATGCGTGAAGATGCACAAGGGAAAAACAGGATTTACCAAAAATCCTCGATGCATAAACAAAAAGCCCTTTAAAAAATTTTTTTTAAACGCACATGTGTGTTTTGAACTGATATTACGGGAAAAAAATAGTTTGTTGTCCCAGCAGATTCCCTTATTGAACAATATTGGCATTAAATAAAAGAGCTGAATCATAGGGTGACTTCTTTATTTCTTCTTACTGGCTCTGGTTGTATGTGATCATGTGTCAACAGAGCATTCATTGGGTTAGTCATTTCTGGACCAGTGTAGGGTCACTTGGGATTCACAGGGCTAGGATTATACCCTCTCTTCACAGCAATGCCAATTGTAGGCCTTATACAGATGAGAGCACTGAGTGAGAAATAAAGTGCATGGTGGATGAAAGGCTTAACTGAATCGCTTTCAGCCCATTGTTAGTCCAGGGGAGCTTAGCGGGGATGAGAGGGCAGCAGCCCGCTTTGAAATTTGCTTGAACAAGTGAATAGGAGCTCCCCATAAAGCAGCCCTGAAAGGAGCTGCCTGTTTTTTCCTGCTGTAACAATGGCCCGTGCAGGCTGTGAGAGTTTGGGGAAGCTTGGCTGATTAAACTGCCTGCAGCTCCAGGCTGGGGGGCTGCAGGGAGCCCGGGGGTGGCACAGGGGCAGAATGCCTGCCCAGAGCCCAGGGGTGGCACAGGGGCAGATTTCCTCCCTAGGGGTGGTAGAATTCCTGCCCAGGGTGGTAGAGGGGCAGATTCCAGGTGGCAGAGGGGCAGTTTTCTGTCCGGAGCCTGGCAGAGGGGCAGATTTCCTTCCTGGGGGTGGAAGAAGGGCAGATTTCCAGGTGGCACAGGGGCAGAATTCCTGCCCAGGGCTGGCAGAGGGGCAGATTTCCTGACCAGGGGTGGCAGCGGGGCAGATTCCAAATGGCAGAGGGGCAGAATTCTTACTCAGGGTGGCAGAGGGGCAGAATTCCTGCCCGGGGTGGCAGAGGGGCAGATTCCAAGTGGCAGAGGGGCAGATTCCACGTGGCAGAGGGGCAGTTTTCTACCCTCACCACTCTTCCAGCAGCTTTCTGCAGCTAGGAGAGCTAAACTGGCACTTCTGGAGGCTGGGCTTAATGTTCAGGCTGGTGTAAAACTTCCTCTGCAGAGGACGAGGGCTGCTGCCAGCATCTCTAGAGCAGCTGGGATTTTTGGGTGCTGCTGGAAGCTGGAGGGGCACAGACCCACCCTGGCTGAGCCCAGGTGCTCAGCCCTGTCAGGTTTTATCCCCCTGGAACAGGAGGCCTTGTTCTGTTCCAGCAGCCTGAATGCAAATTAGTTCTTTTGGCTCATACTGGTATCAACTGAAGAGGAAAAACTTGTTCTGGAAAAGTCTGTCACACATAGCAGTAAAGTGAGTTTGGAGCTTTTTTTTTTAATAAATCTAAGTCTGAACTGCACTGGGCTTAGGAGAAATCTCCAAATAATGCGTAATCTGCCTTTTTTATTTTATTCCAGAAGCCAGGGATCATTCTGTCCCTATACATTTTGTAATAGCCACAAAGCATCATGCAAATTTCTATTTCCATTTCTTGATTTGGTGGTGGGGGGGGTGGGAGGAAAGGGGATTTTTTTTTTTTATTTGCTTATATCTTATTTATGGATTTACTTTGGACACAGGGGAATGCTGCTGAGCAAACTTCAAATATTACCTTATCTTACAAACCAGGCTTTTGATGTTGGCAAGATCAGAGGCTTGTTTCAGAGCCGTTGCCAAATGAAGATGGGAGTGAATGCATATGCGCATGAGTCTGATATTTCAAAGCAGCAGTAAAACTACATTCAGGTTAGGTCAGGCACATCTGAGTCAAAAGGCTAAGATAATTGGCTCAGCTTAAATGGCAGCTGACTGGGTAGAAGACTTCAAACTAGTGTTTCCCCCCCAGAAACAGACTGGCTTAGCCCCAGCCTGGTTAGCTGAAATGTTTATAATTAAACTCTACTGTTTAGTGCCTCAACTCTGGAGCTCTTCAGCCCCGCAGCTTTTAGTAGCCAAGAAAGTGAGTGCAAGTGTTGGCTGTGGGAGCAGGGGGAGAGGTGGCACCTGGAGAGCTGGGCTGAACCCTTGGCCTGCCCCAAAACCTCAGGCCAAGTTCAGCCCTTTCATTTCCAAGGTGCTTTCCCCTGCTTGGGGGATCTGCTCAGCATCAGGGCTCCCCCTGCCCCCCTTATCTCTGGCTGGTGGCTCCAGCTCCATCCCTCTGTCCCTCCTGCAGTTAGGGGTCACTTGGTCACCCCTTCAGCCCTGGCCTTGTCCATTTGCCCCCTGTTTTCCAGGAAAGGGTTTAGACAGCTCTCAGCAAAGTGGCTGCTGAAGTCCCTTCGGTTCCCCAGGCTGGCTTTCCCAAGCTGCTCCACAGCCTTCCCATCCCAGAGAAATACCTCTGGGCTTTTTTCATCCTTGTTTTTTAAATTCTGCACGTTGTTACAAGTTGCAGAACTCTTCTGCCAGGGCAGAAGCAGGGAGCTGGAGGTTTGATGTAGGGCTCTCTGCTGTAACCAGAGGAATTTTAGGGGGAAGGGGCAGTTCTTGTATCAGCCTGAATGAGGGCAAATCCTAAAGTGAGGAACTCATGCTGTTTGGGTCAGTGTTGCTTTTCCTCCTCCTCCTTTACAAGTAAACCCCCAACTCCTGCTCCACAGCGTGTCCCAGAACTGTCCCTTTGGGCAGAGATGATCCTTGTGGAGCTGGGGACTTGGGGATACCCCACAAGGAGATGTGTGCCGCAGCAGAGGGGCTGGGGACAGCTTGCAGGGCTGGAGGGAGGTGGGGGATGCAGGAGGGCTGCAGAGCTCCCTGGTTGTGTCCTTCTGGTGGACACACAGCCCCTCAGCTGCTTCCCTGCTCCTCCCCATCTGGCCTCTTGGACTTCCATGGACAGAGGACACCTCCTTTCCCGCTGAGTGTGTTGATGGGGTTCATCCCATGGGTTCATATACTCATTTTTACTTTCCTGTGAAATGCCTGTTTTACTGGGCATTCCCTGTGCTGAAGGGCTTCCCTGAGAGACCCTTGTCTCAGGATGCCCCAGTTAACAAACTCATCTCTGAAGGCGCAGCTGGTTTTGTCTTAATCTCAGATTTGCTTTTCCCCATGCTCCCCCAAAACTAAGACATGTCATGTGCCCCAAGCCCCATTGCCCCATGGGTTTGTGGAGCAGAAATGCTTCATGGGGAGGTGCTTGGTGGCCACCACTGGCTGTGTTTGTTGGCTGTTCTGTGCTGGGCTGCTCCTCCAGAAAGCTCCTGGAGCCCCGTGTTGCGCAGTGCGGACATGGGGACAATCAGCTCCTTTCATTTTCCATGTCACATGTGCTCAAAAACTGTGTGCTCACCATGTGGCCTCCAGGGCCTCCCAGCATGCTTGTTTTTATTATAAAGATTTTTCCAAGTTTATTAAGATGGGACTACTCTGATCCTTCATTCCAGGCTTTGCAGCTTAGTCTTGCTCATTAATGGCAACTGAAGGCTTTGGTCAAGATCTTCACAAAACTCTGCCCTCGCCTCCTTTGAGCTTTGAGAAGTGGCATCTGCTCATCCTCCTCCAGGGGAGGGACATGGTGCCTCTGGGAAGGTGTTGTGGTGTGTGGCCACGGGAGGGGACACGCAGGGACACTGTGCCACGCTGGCTGCTCTGGCAGCAGCGTGGGGCCAGCGCTGTCTGCTCCTCCTTGGGCTGGAGTTATTTTCTCCTCTCAGGAGATGAGTCAGGTGTGGGGGCAGGTGGATGAAAGGGACAGCACCAGAGATCAAGGTTCTTCAGGCAGTCTGAGGGAAGTGGTGGAATGAGACATTCAGGATCTCCAGGCGTGCTCTTCCGGCTGGCCCCGCTGGCTGTGGAAGGCCCTTTCATCCTCTCTGGGATAATTTTTTGTGTGGCTGGGTTAAGATGCCTGGAGTGGGACGTGCAGGGGGCTGTTCCCACTGGAGAGCCTTGAGCTCCTGGCCTGGTCTCTCCTCATGGCTTCCTGGCAGGAGCTGGGGTGGCTGTAGGCAGCAGTGTCCTGTCCAGAGAATGTCCTGTCCATGACCATGTTCATGCCCCGAGGTGTCCTGTGCTGACCAGCCTCAGGGCAGGGGAAATCCTGGTGATCCTGGATCTTAAATGGGATTAGAGATGGGGAGCAGCCTCTGGATGGCCATCCATCCTTGTTTTCACTGTGCCAGCAGTTCATGGGGTGTTCCAAAGCTTGAGGAATGTTGTGGTCCTAGAGAGCGTAATTGGATGGGGAAAAACCTGAAATTAAAGGTCAGGAGCAGAAACATGGTGTTAGAAGGGCCTTGGAAGTGAAGCTGATGGGATCTTTGGATGTCTGCCCATGTGGAGCTGCCTTCAGCTTTTCAGCTTTTGCTTAATTGCTGCACATCCATGTGCGTCCTTTGGTGGCACAGGCACTTCCCACACTGCCGGATATTTGAGGCTTCGGGTGTCATCCAGAGGGCTCAGCACCTCTGGGAACGAGGGCCTGTGGCTGCCTGGGTGGCTCCAGAGAGGATGGAGAAGTGTCTCAGAGCATGGGGACACCCCCAGCTGATGTGGCCTCTCTTCCATGTGCAGAGATGGGATCCCCCCGTACAGAATTGGGAGCAAGAAGCAGCTCCAGCGGGAGATGCACCGGAGCGTCAAGGCCAACGGTCAAGTTTCTCTACCTCATTTTCCGGTGAGTCCAGGAGGGAGTTGCAGGGTCTGGGTGGGCCTTGGGAAGTGCTAGGGCTGGGGATGGGCACAGTGGAGGGAAGGGAGCAGGGGAGGAGAGCATTTCCATCCCAGGGTGATGCCAGAGGAGAGAGGTGCTGCTGGGTGTTGGGCAGGAGCCATCGCAGCGTCGTTCCAAAACCCTGCATGGTCACATCTTGGTCCTTCCTGAAACCAGCTGCTAAGTAGGAGTTTCCAGGGGCACTGAATTTGTCCTGTTGGTTAAATCCCAAGTGGAGATGTCCCAGTTGGGTCTGGTGGGAGCCTTGGCTCTGCTGCCACCCTGACACTGCTGCAGTGCTCAGCAAGGCTTGGCCTCATGTGCGTGCCTGTGAGAGCTGGGTGTGTGAGCTGGGGGTGAGCAGGAGCTCCCAAAAGAGAGAACTGGCAGCACATCCCTGCCTGGCTTTGAGGGGATCTGATGCACGGTGCTGCCCTGCTCTTCAAAATTAACTCGCTGACTTGCTAATTCAGTTGACTCGCAGCCTCTCGATTCCTGCAGTGAATAAACTGTTTACACAGACAAGTGTAAACTTATCTTGTCTTGAGATTAATATGCTAAAATTCCTCTTTCTGCTGTCTTAAGCAGCAAGAAGTCATAGATGATATTTCTGGTGGAAGGTTGGGGGGTGGTTTATGTGGTTTTTCTTTTTGTTTTTTTTTTTCCTCTTCCTTCCTAAAGAAAGTTCTATAGCCTGAGCTTGTAAATTAGATTATTTTGTCCCAGGGCGTGCAAATCGACTTTCTCTGTAAGGCAGTGCTTTGATCAGGGACTGAATAGAGCCAGCTTGTGTAAGAGTGACAATTTCCAGCAGAGTGGCCTTTTTCTACCCTCACATCATTTCTGGAGCTAAGTGGTTGCCGGAGAGAGGCCCCACCTCATCTGGTGGGTAGTATGTGAAAGAGTTGGCAGTTCAGCTTTCTGCTGTGGGGGGGGGAGAAAGAGGGAGAGTGGGGGCGAGGAGTGGGGTGTGTGGGGATGGCAGGAGGGAGGGCAGAGTCAAGTGGGTGGTTTCTTTTTCCTCCTTTTTTTTTTCCTTTCCTCCCCTTTTCCTGCCATGTTTGCTTCTTTTGGCAGAAATTCGCGTTTTGCCTTTTTATATTCTGCACTTGATTTGGAGATGTTCCCTTTTTCCCTTGATAGATCTGCTTGAGGCAGCCAAGCTCAGCAGTGTAGCACCGCTAGCCTGCAGCAGCTTTCTTCATTTTCTGTACAAAGAGATGGAGGGGGGGGGAAGAGATCTAGGACACTGTTGAGACAACACTACCTCAAAGGTGCCCAGTGTGTAGCCAGGAAATAAATTACCAGCACTTCTCTGATCTGCAACCGTTTGACTTCTTTTTTTTTTTTTTTTTTTCCTCCTTTCCCTTTTTCTCCCCCATCTTATTTTTTTTAATTTCCAACTCCTTTCTGTTTATACTCACTTTATTCCTTTAGTTAAAGTCTCTCTCCCTCCCACCTCAGAGATATTTTTTTTTTTTTTTTTTTTTTTTTTTTTTTTTTGATGTTTGACAACAGTCTTTGAAGATTTTCTACTTCAGAGTAGCTACTGATGGGCTGGTTGTACTACAGAGAGAACAAGCGGGGTTCCTCAGAGTGCGACCAACTGCTCCTGCCGAAGGCAAACGCTGGTGGGGAGGATGTCACTCCATGAGGCCACAGCACTAGCTCATAAAAATCCAGAGCAGACCATGCCTAGTTGCGGTCGTCTTTTCATCCAAACATGGAGACACAACAAGCGTGGCGGGGCCGGCGATGCCGCAGCGGCGAAGCGCCCGCCCCCCGCTAAACATTGCCTTGTGCCTTCTGTCCCCGCTCCTTGTAGAGGACCCACCGGCTTCCCAAGGAGATGACCCCGGTGGAGCCAGCCGCCTTCGCCGCC
>NW_005054498.1:974367-975291 GCF_000277835.1 Geospiza fortis | reverse complement strand
GGCAAGCTGCCGCCCGGCACGGCCTCGCTGGCCGCCTGCGCCCTGCTGGGCAAGGGCTTCATCACCAAGCAGACCACCAAGCACGTCCACCACCACTACATCCACCACCACACCGTGCCCAAGACCAAGGAGCAGATCGAGGCCGAGGCGGCGCAGCGGGTGCAGTGCTGCTGCCCGGCGGGCGGCGACTACTACTGCTACCCCAAGTGCAAGGGCCACCCCAAAAACACCGACCCCCCTCTCTCCCCGCTGGAGCCCTTCGGGTAAGTCACCAGCATCCCCAGGGCACCCACCCCAGCCATCACCCATCGTCCTGCTGCGGTGGGGCTGATGGGGATGGGGCTGCCCGTGGGCTCGTGTCCCTTTTTGCCACCAGCAGGACGGGGACGCTGCTGAAGAGGCCGGGCCGAGGAGGAGGGGACAGCGTGGCCCCAGGGGACGGGGGGCTGCCCAGCCCTGCTGGGGTGCAGCTCCCAGGGGGCGAAGCGGATCGGGCGCAGAACGTCTGGCAGTGGATGCTGGAGAGCGAGAGACAAAATAAGCACAAGACCCATAGGTAAATACGCGGCTGTCTGCAGCAATATCGCTCCCGGTAAATATTTATATATTACATGGGCTGTCTATTTTTACAATCGCTAAAAACAAATGAGACTCTTTGCTCCTCCGGTTTAATATAAAAGCTGTTCCGCAGAACCAGAAAAACCACAAAAATGTCATGTTTTTGGCAATAAACCTCCTTTCATGTTATGACAGACTTTTGAGAGGGAGCGAGCAGAATAGGAGCTGCTATTAAAGTCATATTTTCCAGCTTTTCTAACCCAACTTCTTCCTTTCCCCAAGCACACAAAGCACAAAGAAGGCCTACAGCTCCGACTGCGCCAAGGGGGCCCCCGGCCGCCACCACCCCTGCGGGACGGGCAGCCA
>NW_005054498.1:968276-974224 GCF_000277835.1 Geospiza fortis | reverse complement strand
CCCCGCCTGCGCCAGGGGGCCCCCCGGCCGCCACCCCCCCTGGGGGACGGGCAGCCACCCCCGCGGGGCACAGCCCGCCCACCCCTTCGTGCAGGACCCCGCCATGCCCCCGCTGACACCACCCAACACCCTGGCCCAGCTGGAGGAAGCGTGTCGCCGCCTGGCCGAGGTCTCCAAGCCGCAGAAGCCACGGTACAGCCAGGGCAGGGATGGTCCTTGTCCCACTTTGGGGACAAACGGGGCTGGGGGAGCTTTGCTGAGGGTGGACGGGGATGTGACCTGCCTGTGCAGGTAGAGGGACGGCCATGGGGACGTGTGACAGCCATGGGGACGTGTGACAGCCATGGGGATGTGTCCTGCCTGTCCAGGCAGAGGGATGGCTATGGGGACAGCCATCGGGATGTGTGACAGCCATGGGGATGTGTCCTGCCTGTCCAGGCAGAGGGATGGCTATGGGGACAGCCATGGGACATGCGACAGCCATGGGGACGTGTGACAGCCATGGGGATGTGTCCTGCCTGTCCAGGCAGAGGGACAGCCATGGGGACATGTGACAGCCTCCTGGCCGAGTCCTGAGGATGAGCCTCTGTGTTCCAACCCCACCCTGCACCGGCACAAATAGTTGGAATCCGAGGCTATTACTTCCACTCTTTTGATGGCTGTAATTTGCCCGTTTTTCCTCTGGGACAGGCTCCAGCTACATTCCAAGTGGGGAATTGGACTGGTTATCGTTCATTTGGGTATGGGAGGATAAATTAGCCCACAGCATTTTTAATTCTTCCTTTGATTGTTTACAACATGTGAGGCTTGATACAAAGAGCGAACTTAACGACCCACAGGAGACTTCAATTAAGGAGATTGTATTTCAACAATTTTTTTCTTAAAGTTGTTTTTTCTTTTTTTTTCCCCTCCCTCCTTCTTCCCCACTTGCTTTCCCCCTCCTCACTTCAGATGTTCAACCTCAAATCAGCAGAGGGACCGAAACCACTCCGCTGCCATTCAGGGGGGCAGCTCCCCTTTCTGCAATGCAAGTCTAACGACAGAAGAGTGAGTATTGCACGTGCAGAAAAGGAATGGGAAATAAATAAATATATATATATATATATAATAATTATATTTTCATTAAATGTATTGCTCTTTGAAAGGAGAGGAAATTCTTATATCTGAAATTTCCCCTTTCAAACATTCTTCTTAAAGAAAGAACAAAACATTTTCAAATCTTGTCTCCGGCTCTTTTTAACTTGCATTCCTGTAAAGTGGACAAAGATTGGATTAGTCTAATTACAGGATGGTTCTTTTAACAAGAAATCTGCTACAGAGAGGTCTAAAATGGCCTAAATAATTAAAGTTTTCTTTCTTACCCTCTTCATCTTAAGCAATGAGTAATGTTTGAAGTCCAGACTGAGCCACCTGACTAGAGCCTTTCATTTTTAATTGGTTGACCTTAAGTCCACCAGCTGTCTTTGCTAGCAGCTTTTTTTCTGAAACCACTCTACAAAGACTTGGAACAAATTAGGAAGACTAAATTACTGCGGACTAACACTTTGTGACCTTTTGACATGCCAAGTGTACATTGCCTCAGAAGCAGTTGTAGATTTGCCTGCATGGTATTCACTAGAGTGTTGCCATTTTGCTGGGTAATATTGTTTTAATTATTCTTTAAGAAGCGTTGCTTGGGTGCAAATGGCAGAATCCAGTTAATTTTATCCTCACTGGGAAAAATAAGATTACCTGGGTGCTTGAGGTGGAGTATCTGGCAGGGGGTTTGCTTTGGGGCCTGGTGGTTGCAGGTGGGTTTGGGCATGAGGAGGAAGCTTGGGAGATGTTTTATGTGAGGGCAGATGAAAAGAGCCTTTAAAATCCTGGGGGTGCAGTCCTGGGGCTTGCTGGGGAGGGTGAGCCCAACCTCCATCCCTCAGCTCCCCCTCTGCCATGCCATGACCCCAGGGGGAATGGCTTCAGGCTGAAGGAGGATGGATTTAGGTTGGATATTGGGAAGGAATTGTGGGCAGGCCCTGGCACAGATGCCCAGAGCAGCAGGGGCTGCCCCTGGATCCCTGGAGGTGTCCAAATCCAGGCTGGATGGGGTTTGGAGCAACCTGGGACAGTGGAAGTTGTCCCTGCCCATGGCAGGGAGTTGAAATTGGATGATCTTTAAGGTCCATTCCAACCCAAGCCATTCTATGATTCCAACTGTGGAAATCCAGCAAAGAGCTGTGCAAACACAAATCCCAACACATTCCCAACAGGAATATCTGATTTTCAGGGTATTTCTGACAGAATTCACCGATTCCACTGCTGGTTGGAGTGAGGTGAAACAGCCTGTTCTCAATAGAAAACCAGAGGGATTTGTGTGTGTTTTCTGTTTTGCAGTCACAAAGAGCCAAAGAAACTGCCCGTTGTTCACACCTCTCAGTCTGGTGAGCTGGTTGTCACCTATTTTTTTTGCGGAGAAGAAATTCCCTACAGGAGGATGTTAAAGGCCCAGAGCCTGACACTTGGGCACTTTAAAGAACAGCTGAGCAAAAAGGGAAATTACAGGTAAGAACGTGTGATTTGTTTGTTCTTTAGTGTGTTACAACAAGTCAGAAGAATTAGCAGGTATTTTGCAGGGCTGCTGCAGTGACACTTGGGATTTTCAGAGGCTGTGGCTCTTCTTAGTCTCTTCCCACTGAAAGCAGGAGCAATGTGGAGATGGAGAGAGGAGCCTTGGCTGTAGGGCCACCTCCTCCCTTCCACCCCAGCCTTTTCCCAGTTGCATTAGGACCTGTGCTCCAGCCCTTCTCCAAAAAGCTTCAGTGGCAGGGAGGTGTGGGATGGCTTTGTGGCAAAGGCATGGAGCAGTGGGATTCAGATTCCAAACTGGGGCCAGGGCTCACCTGGCTGCTGGCCTCCTGCTTTGCCTACTGTTTAACTATTTCACTTTTGATTATTTTTTGCAATGCTGTGGCCATAAATGGGGTCAGTGATGGGCTGGGATGGTGCTGCTGAGGGACATGGGGATGGAACTTGCTCCCTTTTCTCTTCATTAGAGGGGAAGAAAACCTCTGCCCTGCAGGGAAAGCTCCACCAGCAATACCCAGTTCCTCCTCAGAAACACCAACAAGCCCTGCTGCTCTGGTTTCTAGCTCCTTTAAGGTCCATTCCAAAGTTTGCTGCTTCCTCTGCTCAGTTTGCTGCCTTGGCTCGGCTATGGCAGTAGCTTCACTCTGGCTCTTTTTGGCTGCCCTTTCCCAGTGGATCTGGGCACCCTTGGGATGCTCTGTTGGCCACTTCTCCTGCAGGGTGAGCAGGACAGGGACATTCCATTTATTTATTTTTGGTTTCGAATTTGCACTGAGTTTGGTGGTGCTTCAGAGAGCTGGGTGTCCTGCCCTGTAACTGGCAGCCTCTGATTCAACCTGCAGATGTTCATTTTGGTTTGGTACAAGGAGTTCCCAGCTTGCTGCCCCATCACTGGCCTCTCTCTAGGTGTGGAAATTCCACCTGTACAGGCCAGGGGTTGGTGACCCTGGGCACTCCCAGGCTGGGGGATGCCAAGCTGGGATCTCTCCATGGCTCTTGCACATTGGGGCTGAAATATTCCAATTCGTCTCCAAACCATCTTTGCAGCCCACCCAGCTGCCATTGGATGGCACCAACCAGCAAGTGCATCCAACCTGGACACCCTGCAGGATAATCCCTGGGCTTCTGGCACCCTTGTGCCATTTCCCAGCCCCTGAAGCCTGTCCCACTGTGCTCCTCCTCATCTGCAGACCAATTTCCTTGGCTTCACCGCTGCTCTGCCACTGCCCAGTGGCTGTGTAGTCCCAGTTCTTCCCAAAAAACCCAACTTTTTTTAATGCTTGTTGGTTTTCTGTGACATTTTTCATGTGATGCTCAAGTGCAAGACTAGGCTCCTGAAACCTCTGTGGCCCAAAAGCCCCTCCAGGTGCAATTATTTGTGCCTTGTCGGACTGTAATTACTTTAGAAAATGTTTTTAAGTGACTGACAAGGATGAAACAACGTTTTGCTTAGATCTCACCCCTTTACACCTGGGTAAAGACAATACAGAAATTTATAAAAGGAACTTGGGTACGTGCCCAGTATTTTATCTTGCACAGACACAAGGTGAAACTAATTACACAAATGTGTGTACCTCCAGGGAATCATTTTGATCTAAGCTTTGACTTTTGGCTGGACTTTGAGTGAAACTGCGGGTGACCTTCAGGGGAGAGGTCCGCAGTGCCCGGAGTGGCGTGTGTGTTAGGGGAGGCACTAACTAGGCTGCTTTGGTCACATCTGGCATTGATTTCTTTTTAAGGCACATTTAATAAGCATGTCTTTGAAGCCCTTGCCTTTCATTTAATGCACAAAGACATGCAGAAATGCTCCACTCTCCAAATTCTTTATTGATTGGATCAGTTTGCGAGGCGCGGGTACCTCGGGCTCCCGCGATGCCAGAGCCCCGCCGGGGAAGCGCTGCCTTGGCTTTCCAACCCCACCCCCCAAAAAAAAAAAAAAAATTAAAAAAAAAAAAAGGAATTAAGCAGTGATTTAATACTGATGGCGTTAACAAAAAACAAACACACGCGCGCAGAAAAAAGTGGGTGGTGTCGGGTAATCTGGGGATGGCAGTGGTTCAAAACAGAGCTGTAAGGCCGGGCCCGCGTGCCTCGATTGGTGCCAGATGTCCCAAAAAATAAAATTAAAATAAAAAAGGAGCGAAGCTTGCCACATAAAATATGTTTCAATGGAAAGCCCACTGCTGAGCAAATAAGAGCAGAGTGACTTGTTTGAAGATGTTGTGGGGGTGGATTTTTTTTTTTTTTCTTTCTGCTTTGCCTCCTCCTTTTCTTATTTTTCCCCATTTCTCTGCGAAATAAGGTTGTAATTATGTAAAAGGTCATAGCGTGTTTTCTCAAATAAAAATTTTGTAAACACAGCCAGGGCTTGGGCTTGGGGAGGAAGTTCTTGGGAAGAGTGGTTGTTATCTGGACAGGGGAGAGGGAAGGGAAAGTTCTTTGTAACTCATTCAAACTTTCCTTGGGTTTCTTGGGTTTATTTCAAGGCTGCTGTCCTGGAGAGTTGTGGCCTTGACCTGCAGCATGGAAGTTGGTGGGAGTTGGGCCATTGGCTTCCCTGAGTGCAGGCTCTGAAGGACTCAAATAATATGTTTTTTCCTTGCTGAGCCATTAAAGCTGCAACGTGTGTCAATTCTGCTTGGAATGACTTCACAAAAATACATCCTGACCATACCTGGACTAATTAGAGGTGGTTTTATCTCATTGACTGAAAAGAGGGATCTTTTATCCCCCTACCAGTATTATTTTAATGTCCCTGAAAATGAAGAGATATTTCAAAAACGCATCATAAAACAAGTCACTAAATAAAAATGTCCGATTCCAAGGCCCTGCTGTGGCTCTTCCAGTTTTAGTAGTAAAAGTGAGCTTCATTTAATCTCCTTTGCCATCCTAAAGAAAATCATAATTACAAACCCCTTTCTCCCTGACAAATATCTGCCAACCCAAGTTGTCTGGAAGCTACAGGGGAGGAGTTAATTTTATTTATATATATATATATATAATTTTTTAAATATATATATATATAGAATTTTTTTCTTTGTAATCCATCTGCTGGAATATTTTCCATCCCTGGCAATCAGATGGCAAAGCCCTTTTCCAAGGGAAAGCAGGAATCTCCAAGGAGGTGTTGGGCGGCAGACGGACAGACTCCCTAAATGCTACCCCTCTGAATGGAAGCCCTTCATTTGTGCATATGCAATTAAGCAGCCTTAGAAGGAAGAAAGCTCCAAACGGGATAAAAGGAACCTTTAATCAAGAAGCTGAACGGTCTAATTCAGGATAATAGAGGGGTCCTTAGTGTTTGACACAGGAGGGGTGGGGGTGCTTTTTGTCTCTGCAGCGTTGGCTTCATGATCTAACGACCCGGAGCAAAAGAGCAGGAA
>NW_005054498.1:960462-968246 GCF_000277835.1 Geospiza fortis | reverse complement strand
CCCGTGTCACGGCCCAGGGGCTGGACCAGGCTCTCTCAGTGCTCCTGAGCCTCGGGAAGAGAGGCAGGAGTTTGTGTCCCTTAGCTTGCACCCGGTTGTTCCAAGTCCATGGGTGTTTTTTCCAGCGGGAACACCGCAGAGTTTCAGCTCCCGCGTTGCAGGAAGCTGGGGACGGTTTGCTTTTCATCCATCCTTTTAATAACAGTTGCTAATTTTAATGTTGGCCTTCAGCTTTGAAACAAGAAAACACATGAAAGAAAGAAGGTGGGGAGAGAGGGGAACCTTAAGAATGCTTGGCTTTGAAATCCTATTTATTTATTTTTAAATGAGATATTTGACCAGAAATCACCGCGCTTTCTAATTTTCTGTATGGCTGGGGGTACCACTGTTAGTGTGTGTAATCCGCTCACTGGAGAAGCTGTTGTCACCCCTGAGGAGCATTCACAGCCCTGCTCCTTCCATCCCACCCCATCCCTGAGGCCCCAGGGATGCTTTCAAGCCACCAGACCCGAGCACCCCAGAGGTGTTCCTGGAGGAGCATCCTGAGGAGGGAGAAACTGGAAACAAAAGAAAAAACAAAGCATCCTTTGCCTTTTTACCTTTTGGTTTATTTGTTTTTTTAACCTGTGTTTTAATTCTCTTTGCCACAGATACTACTTCAAAAAGGCCAGTGACGAGTTTGACTGCGGGGCGGTGTTCGAGGAGGTTTGGGAAGATGAAACCATCCTGCCCATGTACGAAGGGAGGATCCTCGGGAAGGTGGAAAGGATTGATTGATGGCATCTGTGCTCCTCAAGAAAGCTTAACCTAGGAAAATCTTTGGACACACAACAGTAGTGATGACAAGGAAAGAGGAAGAAAAAAAAAAAACCACTCTGAAGGAAAAGTTTTGAACCAATGAAGAAAAAAAAAAAGTGAAGTCTGTGAAGACTTTGCTGAATTAGCCTTAGAGGAAAAGAATGGCATTTATTATTCATGAGTTGGGTACTGAGATGATAAAAACCCTGGACTATTTATTAGAAACATGACCACTGTTGGCTATTGGAGATGCAGACCGTGTTTGAGAGACTTCCATACATAATATATGATTTCCTGGGGATCTGAAATCTATGGACTAAGAGAAACTGTGTATAGCTTACCTTAACAGTAATCCTTATTGATATTTATTGAACAGTCTGTTTTCCCTTAAGTCCAGTTTTTGGATATGCTGCTTTTAACAATGGAGAAGAGAGGGGCTGGGAAGTGGGGTGAGGGGAGGAAGGAGTATTTTATTTTTTTACGTTTTTCCCACTATCTAAAATTTAGAAGTTTGGCGATGAGCACATTCGTGATGGTTTTTTGGTTTGTTTTTTTTTGAAGGGGGAGAAGGGAAGGAGTGAGGTCGTGCCCAGTATTTCTCCAAGTGAAGATAAAACTTTCCTAAAGAAATAATATTAATAATAATAGTAATAATAATAATAAAAGCCGAAATAAAAAAATCCATTCACCTAGAGACCGGTGCATTTTAATCTATGCTGCTCTAATTTGAAATAAAGGTCTTAAACATTAACTCTATTTAGCTGCAATATAACAACAGCAACAGGTATTTTGTCCATGGATTTTGGCGGGGTGAGGTTTTTGCCTTGCTGCTCTCAGTGGTGTCCAAGGCAGAGCAAAACCCCCAGCCTGAGAGGGCTGTAGAAGGAGCCATCCCTTTCCCATGTCCATATTTAGCACAGCTCGAGGTTAAAAAGGTTAAAAAAGCCCGTGTGGGGTCCACAGAGCTAAAGGTTTTTAGCTGTTCAATGTTAGCACTACTTGTGTTTCACGGCCGTGTAGCTGCGACGGGGCGCGCTCAGCTCGGTGGGGAGCGTGTGAGTCCGTGTGTGCTGGGGTTTGGTTGGGGTTTTTTTCCGGCTGGGTTTTTCTCTGCCTCCCCTTGAACACCCACAGGCCGTGGGAGATGTGGGTGAAGGCTCTGGGAGCTCTCTGGGGTGGGGTTTTTGAGGCAGAACGAGCCTTTCCCGAGAAAGACCTTGCGTTTCAACAGTTGGGTTTTGTGTTGATTAAGTTAATCTGTGCATTCTGTTTGCCATTGCTACTTTGTGTAAGTCTGTATATATTGTAGAAAATGTATGGTGGAAATATTAATACACTATCTCTAGTGTTTTTTAAATTTAATCAGTACAGTACCTGTGCCTGCATGGTGTTACAGACCATGCTTCGCCCTATATTCAGGGTTCAAGCTTTCCCTTGTTTGTTTAAGGGGTTTATGTATAAATATATTTTATGCCTTTTATTACAAGTCCTGTACTCATGACTTTTGCCATGGCATTTTGTTCTACTTATACTGTAAATTATGCATTATAAAGAGTTTCATTTAAAAAAAATTACTTGGTACAATAATTATTGTAATTAAGAGATGTAGCCTTTATTAAAATTTTATATTTTTCAAATTAATATTGTCTTGACTTTTTTTCCACCCTCAATGCCTTAAAAGGGTTTTTTTCTCATCTGTGGTGGTAGCTGGAAAGAGCTGGTAAGCTTCCCTGCCTTGGCAGGGGCTGTTCCTGCTGGGAAGGAGGCAAGGCAAAGGCTGGAGCTGCTCTTCAGTGTGGGGATTAAATAATTCACAGCTCCTTCAGGTAACTCACCTGCAGATTGAACCTCTGTCACCCTAGTTTTTTAAGATTTTCTAAGCCTTCTGATGTTGACATTCTTGTAGTGAACTTTCTCACACACTTTCAGTAAATAACTCATTGTTTTGCATTCCTTTATGGAGGAGGAGAGAGTTGATGGACTGTTGGTTTGTCCAGTGTCATTGGAGAGGTGGCACTGTCACCCTCCAATCTGCTGTCCCTTTTAGAAAACTATAAACGTTGGGAGTCAGAAAATAAACTTCCCCTTTTTCTCACCTTGAGGACAGCGGTGTGTGTTTGTGTTCTATAGCGACAAACCTGGTCTTGCTTCCAGACTGCACTGCAGAGCTCACCTGATGGAGCCAGGCTGTGACACCCACAGGGATGAGGCGGTCCCCAGCTGGAGCTCCTCTCATGGCACACGTGGTGGGTTTAGCTTTGGGATTTGGGGATGGTCACAGCCCTGCCCAGATGTGATGAGCTGGGACTGCCCACCTGCATCCCACGCCAGAGTAAACTCAGCTTTGTGACGTTCAGGGCCATGCCCAGCTCTGCAAAGCCCAGCTCAGGTGTCCACGTTGGCCAAGGTGAACTGGGAGAGGTTTGCTGGGAGCTGCTGGGCAGGAAGGCACAGGGAGCTCCTTCCCTCTCGCTGGTGGGGCACAGCACCTCTTTTACAGCTGAACAGGCTCCATTTGTTCCTCAGGGGAGCTGCCCATGGCATGGATTTGTCTCCCAGCTGTCACCCAGACCTTCCTGGCTCGAGTGAGAAATGCTGGCAAGGCAATTGTGGAGCTGCTTTTGGTGTGTCCTGTTGGTAACCAGAGCCAGCCCTTTGCTTCTGCCTCACCAATGGCACTGACTAGGGCTTTTTTTTTTTCCTTCCTCCCCTCTCTCCACCCTATTTTTTTCTATGAGGTTTTAAATTATCTGGGTTATTTTGTGTGTTTGAGAAGACTTCATTTAAAACATCAGTAAAACTTGTATCAAAGGGCTCAACTTCACACTGAGTACACAGAGCTGGGGACTGAATCCTGCAGTTCAAGGGAGCTGCAGGCAGTTTTACACATTTAAATGGATGGTGCCTTGTTTTAAAAAAACCATCTGAAGTTCATGGGGTTCATCTTAATTGATAAGCTGGACATAACGGATGGGTGTAGGGAGACTTCAACAACATAAGGGAAGAAAGATTTTTTTTTTCCCCCTCTCTCTCTTTTTTTAGTCTACCATCAAAGGTTGGGAACTTAGCACTACATCGTAGTATTATTTTTCTTCTGCTATTAAAATGAATCACACTGTGCCTAATTCTTCTTGGGAAGATGAATGTGTTTGAGGCAGCTTGAAGCCATTCAGTGCCTCACAAGCCTTTGCATCTTTCTATCAATGTTCCAAAATACTCACCTCTGTTTTTTTGGATGTCTGTAGAAACAATATATAAAATGGCTTCAAATACATGGCAGGCTGTTTAGTGGAGATGAAAGGGTATTTGAATAGTCTTTTTAAAATGAATGAAAAGTGAATACTCTCTTCTGTTTCAATTATAAGTGGGACATGGAGCTCGTTAGGCACCACCTTAATATGTGACACTCTGAAAAATGTTCACCTACCTTCAGCAGTTCAGAAACATTTTGTTTTTTAGCTTGTCTCGGGATAAAGATGGTGATTACAGGTCTGGCATGTTCCCTGCTAAATGGAGAGGCAGCGTGGGAAAGTTCTGCTCTTACAGCTTGAAAGTCACATCCAACCAAATCTTTTTTTGCACAGTACAGAAGATTGAGAGGGAGTAAGAACCTTATTTTGACCCAAGTGGGGGGTTTTTTAAGTTTAGCTGAAGTTTATCGGGTTTAACAAAAACCATGCAAATTCATGCAGAAAAAAGGTGCCCACAGAGCTGCTTTTGGTGTCAAAATATCCTGTGTTAGATCTTTGCAGAGGAGGGACCCAAAATGTTCCAGTTTGGGTCCTTTACCAGAGAAGGGACCCAAAGTATCCTGTCATGGGTCCTTTTCTAGAGAAAGAATGCAAAATATCCCTGCTTGAGTCTTTTTCCAGAGGAAGGACCCAAAATGTCCCAAATCTGTGTCCTTTTCCAGAGGTAGGACCCAAAATGTCCTGATCTGGGTATTTCCAGAGGTGAAGCACCAATAACAAGAGCTCTGCTCCACAGGAGCAAACTTGAGCAGGGCTTGAGCTCTGCAGCAAGTGATCCCCAACCACTCCCCACACTCAAATCACGCTAATTCTTCACACTTAGAACATTTTTTTTGTCTTCAAAGCAGCCTGGAAAGGCTCCTGAAGCCCCAGAGCACCCACAGAGGTAGGTGGCCTCAGCCTGTGGTGGATAATTGCCGGGGTGAATGGTGGCCAGAGGAGCTTCAAAGCCCTGTGTGACCATCCAACAAAAACACCAGCCCCAGCCACTGCCCAATTCAAATGTGTTGATGGACCTTTAACAGTCCTGGGGAGCATTTGGGATGCGAAGCCTGGAGGCTGGGAATCATAAGCAAGCCCTGAGGCGCTTTTTTTGGGAAAAAGAAACACTTTCCCAAGTGTTTCACAGCTGGAATTTGTTGGGGCGTGTGGCCATCAGCCACAATGGTCTTGCTGCATCCCAAGTCAAGGCTGGAAGCAGTGGGGAGTGGGGAGGGACAGCTGCAGGGCTGGTTCTCCTCTCTGAGTGGGGACAAGGACCCTGGAAGTCTGCATTTGGTTTTCTTCAGCAAAAACCAGGCTGCATTTGGATGCACAAAACTTCCCAGCCCTCGCTCCTGGGCCTCTCTGCTGACCTGGGTTGATCACAGCAGACACAGTGAAACACATTTGTTCTCTCTCTACTCTGAATGTTTGGCATCCCCTGGCCCAAAGGGTGCAAAACATACAAAAACCACCCCTGAGATCATGGAATAAATAAAAAATAAAATCCCCTACAGAGACACCACACGGTACTTTGAAAGAGAGATCATGGAATAAATAAAAAATAAAACTCCCTATTCCTTCATGAACAGAAACCCACATGGTTCTTTGAAAGGCACCAGTACTGGGAGGATGCTTTGCGTTGGTGAAGTACCACAAAACCCCCTCCTTCCCCCAGGTGCTGGGATCAGGAGCGTGTCCAGCTGCCCCCAGCCTTTCTCAGGTCTCCCTGAGGTTGTTTCTTCCCCCCTGCCCTGGGAGTTTATTCCCTCCAAACCCATGACTTAGCTGGGCTGGAGCATCTGCTGCTTCAAATTCTGCCTGCCTCATATTGGCAACTGTATTCCCTTCCTCTTTCACCTTCCATTAACCTCATGTTCCTCAAACACCTTCATCCAACTACTCCATTCTGGTAGCAACCTCAGATTAATTAAAAAGGGGGAAAAAAAAAGAAAGGAGCACACTGTCTTTAAATGAGGTTCCTATCCCATTGCTTTCAAATGCTCTCTCTTAATCACAGAGCCCAGAAAACACCCACACACTGGAGGCTGGAGAATTATTTAAGGCAAATCATCTTCCTTCCTCTTCTGAAAAAAGATCAGACTAGTTCTGGATGGTGAAGCAGCTCTGGTTCAGGTCCTTTCCATTCCTCCCAGCAACGTCCCCAATTCTTGCCCGCAGCCTTGCCCAGCCTCCCCACACGGCCCTGCTCACACTCCTTTCCCCCTTGCCCTCATTAGCATGTTACTAATCATAATGAAAAGTCCCAGGATGAATTTTTCTAACATTTAAACCATTTAAACCATGGCCTGCCATATGTTTTAGCCTCTCTTTTAAATTAAATGAGTGTTGTGGTGCGTTTAATCTTCAGGGAGCACTGAACTCGCAGAGTGAGAGAGGAGGCTAATTTTGGACATCAGATCTAGGTGATAGCATAATTTCAGACAATTTTGGCTGACCTCCCTGGGCAATGCCCTTCATCTCTTTCATGAGAAGATCTATTTTTAGGGAAGAAAGCCCATTAAGTCTTGCCTTCCTTAATTCAGCTCTTCACATGATAAGATTTGACAGGTAGATCTTCTTTTTTATTATTATTATTATTATTATTTCTAAAAAAGAAAACAGAAAGACCCTCTGGGAATTCTGGCTTTCAACATTTGTCTTGGGCCCTGCAGGAGTCTGGAACATCTCTGAACCCCACAGTTGGTCCTGCTTTGAAAGCGCCGCCTCGTCATTGCTCATGCACAGCTCCTCATCTGCAGTCACAGCACTCCCTGCTCCCTCTCCCACTGCCCTGGCAGCTCTCCTCGCCTTCCCTCTCCTCCTGCTTCTGCTGTGCTGGCTCAAAGCAAGCTCTCATTCCCCCCAAATCCTTCCAAAGGCAAAGGATAAATGGGATGCGTGGCAGGGGTGGTGCTACCTGCCTTGGTTCTCCCCTTTCCCCCTCTAGCAGAGCTGCACCCTCAGCATTGTCCCACTTGAGCCCAGTTGGCCCCTCAAGGCCTCATCCAGCCCTAAAATGGGTGGGTGAGACCTTGGCCCCCCAAGGTCTCACCCAGGGACAGCACAGAGTCCACCAAAATCCCTCCAGCCCTTCAAAGCATCTGCAGGTGGAGCTGGGAACAAAAGGTTTGCGCCTTTTCCAGAGCTCTGGTTTCCTGCAATCCTCACATCCCTAAAGGTTTCTGGGATCTCTACAGACAAACCATCCTTTTCCAAATGGTTCCACAGCAAACACCTCTCCCCTACAGGTACAAAGGTTAAAGGAGGGTCTTCACCTCCAGGGACAAACCAACCACCAGTGCCTGCAGCAGGACAGAGGCACAGGCCAGCTTTGGGATTGGACACTGCTGCTGGGAATGGTGCTGTGACACCAGCTGGTATCCAGAGGGGATTCAGGAATAAGGAGACAGTGGTGAAATGGTCAGTGAGGAGGCCACTCTGGCTGGAGGAGCTGTGGAGGAGTTAAACCCTCCCCGTGGTGCTGCCATGCAGAAACCAGGCAAAGCTCCGGGGTTTTGCATTGAGATTCAAATGCCCAGATCAAAGCAGAGCTCCAGGAAGGAAGAGCCAATTTAGGTTGGAACCAGAGAAAACTTTCTCAGCTAACTTCTGGGAAGTGGAACAAGCAGGTTTCAGAGAGCTCCCATCCAAAGGGAGAGGAGTTTCCGCAGGAGCGGAGGAGGTGGCCCTCGCCCTGTCCCTGTCCTCCCAGACACGGAATTATTACTGGCCACCGGCCCCCTCACACCC
>NW_005054498.1:926251-960448 GCF_000277835.1 Geospiza fortis | reverse complement strand
CGCCGAGCTGTTCTTGGCCAGCCCTGCAGAGGAGGGCGAGCTGGAGCAGGTCCTGCCACCTCTGGTGTCCCCATGGCTGTGGTGGCATCGGTGGCATTGGTGGCATTGGTGGCATTGGTGTCCTGGTGCTCCCCCGAGCCTGCAGACACAGCTCCTGTCCAAGCTGAGCTCCATGGCCCTGGGGATGGCTGCTGGCCCCACAGCCAACATCTGATGGACTAGCCAAAATACTATTTCCAGCTTTTTTTCTTTCTTCCTTGCTGTTTATTCCAAACCAAACAAACAAATGAAAAAAAAAAAAAAAAAGAAGAAAAAAAGAAATGTTCAAGAGTTTAGCTTTGCTAATTTATGACTCTGTGCTCTGCTCTTTCTCCTTTGGGATTCACTGCCCTGACCTTGGATACGAGGGGAAGAGGAAGGAGAGCTCTCACCTTGCCAGTGTGAAAGGTTGCCAAAGCAGGGAGAAAATGTCTACTCACTTCTCCTAGGAGCATGCAGTGCTTTTGTGTTTCGGCTCTTTGTAGATTTGCAATGCCTTTACAACCCCTTGCAACTGTCCAGTGTGGGGTGGTTAATTACCAGGTAAAACAAATTTTTTTAGACTCCATTTAATTATTTGATTGCACAGTAACCAAAGAGTGTAAGAGGGCTGTAGCCAGAAGGCACTTCAAAGCAAGGCCTTGATGTTTCTTAGTGGGCATTAATGGTTTCTGAAGGCAGGAGATTGTTTAAAAAAAATATTAAAACCCTCCTCATGATCCCGCCAGCAATCTCAAAAAAATGCATAAACACTGGAATCCTCTGCCAGGGAAGAAAAAAAAGAGTTCAAAGGGATCTGAGAGTTTTCATGTAAAGTTTAGAGTTTAAGGCGTGACTGTTGGCTACGGAGCCCCACTGTTTGAACTCTTGTTTATTAAAAACAGTTTCCCAGCATTTCACAGGGTTCAGAAAGACAACAGCGAAGTGCAGCCTTTTTCACAGCACAGCCTTTAAAGGCTCCATTGATTTCTACCTATGTGTTTTATCTTCTTTTTTTCTTTTTCTTTTTCTTTTTTTTTTTGATCAGATGCTGAAGTTTAGCACAATATCCACGGCTGAGCCGGGGCTGTGGTGGAGAGAACCACTCTGGAATAAGAGTTTGCCACGATTTTTAAAATACTTTTTTAACAGTTCACTCCAGGCTCTGCAGTGTCCCAGAAGGCTGGATGACAGCAGCAGCAGCAGAATTAGGAAATGACAACTTGGCTGGCCCCAGACTCCGACTGCCTTTTTGATATTATCGCCAACCCTCCAGCCTTTATCTGAGCCTCAGCTCTCAATCAATGTCCAGCCAAACAATTGGCCACTGGGAAACCAAAAGTCTTTTTTTTTTTTTTTCCCCTCGGGATGGGAGATAATCCTTCAGCCTGCCCTGTCTGGGCACGCATCTTATTTTTGATGAGCCCACCAGCACACCTAGAGCAGCCTCATTCTTTTTTGTGCTTACACTTCTCCTTCTCTGTCAGCCAGCCTCATTTGTCCAAAAAAAACATCCTAGTTTTTAAAGTGAAGGGTTTTTATCCAGAGGTGAAGTGAAGGGGAATCTGCAGCGTGTTGCAGCTTGGTGCTGTTGGCCATGGCTGGAGATGAGCTGTGCTTTGAAGGGGCAGCTGGGCTGCTCCCACAAAGATGCCTCAATTCCTGCAAGGGCAAGGAGAGCAGACACACGGGAGCACTGGGAAAAGCCTGTGCTGTCCTGGGAAAAAGGCTTGCAGCTGAGTGTTTTAGCAAGTTCTTTAAGTCTAACTGCAGAGATCTGAAGATAACAAAGCTCAGAGCCGCCCAAGCTCTGCCTTGAACAACAGAGGGGTCTAGAAGTACTGCCAGAAGATGTTATAAAAGGCACATTAGGAGCAGAATTAAAGTCAACATAAACCAAAACAAACAGAAACATCTGCTGAGCAGGTAGCCTGAGAATAAACTCCTTATTAAAGCTGTTCTGCAGGCTGAATCCCCAGCCCGGTGCTGCCAGGTGACATCGGCCGCGCCTCTGACGCAGGAGAGAAAGAGCTAAAAATAATGTCATGTCAAAATCCTCACACAAACACTCCAGAGGGGAGGGAAAAGGGGATGGGAGGCAACAAACAGGGGCATGCTTGAGTTTCTGGCTCGGTGCTGCTCTGCAAACGGGGCTGGGAGCTAAGGAGAGATGTTCCAGAGAACCTCTCCGTGCTCAGAGGGTGCAGGGTGCAGCAGGATGGAGAGAGGATTTCTAGGACTCCCTCGAGGGAAGAGGGTGTGTGGGATGGAGTAGGGCAGGTCGAGGTGAAATCACATTTAAATCACACTCAGGATTTTGCATTGGAGTCACTGTGTTCAAACCTGAGCGCAAGGAGCTCCTCTGGGCTGAGGAGACGTTTGCTGTGAAGGGTGATGTGAAAATGTGACACCTGCTCTGTACTTACAGAGATAAACCCAGATCTTAAATGCAGTTGGGGGGAAAAAGTGAAGGAAACAAACAAATAAAAAAATCTAAAAAAAAGATGGAGCAGAAAATTTCTTCCTGTGCACAGCTGATGGCAAAGTGCTGCTCCAGAGATGCTCCTGGAAGCAGCCACAGTGCAGAGCTGGGGTTATCCTGCTGCCATCCCCACTCCCAGCAAAAATCTCCTCCTTCCCAACTCCAGGGACTTACGGAAAATATGAACTTAATTTTGGGCTCTGTTTTCCTTAAATCGGCACAGTTCCAGTAAAATCAGATTAAAATACCTCCAGTTCCTCATGTTTGGGGATATTTAAAGTCAGATCAAAGCACTTTTAACCAGTCCTTTTGGTAGCAGGTTTGATGAGAAACACAGGTGCAGGAATACATGAAGCTGGGCTGATTTAAATGCTGCCTTGCAATGCTGCTTCTGATCCCTTAAATATCAGCTGGGGGCGGGCAGAGGGAATGGAGGGATGATGTTTTCATAGAAGAATACTTTTTTTTTTTTCTCTGGATGCAATTTGAGCTGCTTCCCTTTCTGCATGAACACTTTAACTTGCTGCCTTTTTTTTTTTTCCTTTTAATAATTACATGGAGAAAAAGACTCAGACAAGGGAGAGCCACAGAGAGGTGGAGAGTAAAGTGATTTACAGACCATAATCCTTCAAGCACAAGATGCTGATGTGTTCTGAGGGAACAAGCACAAGCTCCATGGCTTGTGCATAGAGACCTGAAGGTCTAAACTCTGAGACAGAGATGAATTTTGGGTGGTTTTCTGCAGAATTAGCTGGTTCTGGTGGGACTGTGGGGTGGAACCAGGCTCAGGATGGGCTCAGCCCCTGGGGAATTCCCTCCAATCCCCCAGAGCTTCACAGGGGAGCTTTGCAGGGATTTGCCCAGATGGATTTAGCTGGGAATTTTGAGGTTTGGAGATCAGAGAACAAACCCAGCTGTACTGGGGGAGTGTGAAGGGGTTTTAGACAATTCTCTGCAGAGTTAAGCCAAGCCCAGCAGTGCTGCTGGTGCAGGACACTGGATGCAGAGTGGAGCTGGTGCAGGATCCTCCCTTGGCATAAAGGTGCCAGGATTTATCCTGCCAGGATTTATCAGGGATTTTGGGATGACACATTTCACGAAGATCAGGGATTTTGGGGTGACACGTTTCACCAAGATCAGGGGTTTTGGGGTGACACGTTTCACCAAGATCGGGGGTTTTGGGACGACACATTTCACCAAGATCAGGGGTTTTGGGACAACACATTTCACCAAAAACTCTTGGTGCTCTTGATCCCTCTCATCCTGCCTCCAGACAATTCCAGCCCCATTCCAAGCACACCAAAATGAAGGCAGGTTAAATGAAACCATTTGACAGCACCAATTAAAAGTCATCACTTTTATAGTTCAGGAAAATCAGTGTTTCTTAGAAAGGATTCAGCCTTGTTTGTTGACAAATGATGTGACCCCAGCAATTCATCCCCAGTGGGACAGGATGGGAAGTACTATAGGATTTTCTCTGCTGGGAGCTTTCAAGTTTTATTGTGTGCAATTAAAATGCAGATGAATAACACAGTAAAATAATAAAAAGCTCCTCATAAAAGTGCCCCAGTGAAACAAAACTGTCAAAACACAAGAAGGAAAAAAAACCCAACAAAAGAGCAAATATTGCTTCCTCTCAAAATATCATGGAAGTTTAAATAAACTCTGTTATCAGGAGACCCCAAAGGCACCCACAGCTGTCACCTGGGGCTGGAGGGACACCCAGACATGTCCTGCCCCACATCAGCACCCTGCTGGGGCTGCCTGCTTTTGCTAACACACCCAAAGGTTCATGTTTGTGAGCTTTTTTGCATTTTTCATGTGGTTTTGCTGCAGAAGGGACAATGGGAACCCTGCCAGCATTGCCTAACTGGGGAATTCTGCATTTGTGGGCTACATGTAAACAGTTTTTAACAAAGTTCCTCTCAAGTTATTTAATAAGAGGCATAAAATAAGCCAGGCTTAGGCTGTCAATTCAGCACTGGGAATACAGAGATGCCAGTTTTATGATTCCCACCTGAATTGAATGTGCACAGAGAGGGGAATAAAGCCAGACACCACCTGTGATCCAGCCTGGGCTGGTGTGACCACAGGGTGGGGACAATGTGGGGACAAGCTGGGGACACGCTCCTGCCACCATCACCAACCAGAGCCTGGTGCCAGCCTGGCAAATCCTCTCCTACAGATCCATTCATCATTCCTCCAAACCCCACCTGGACTTTGACATGAGCAGCAATAGCACAGGAAATAATAATAATAATAATAATAATAATAATAATAATAATAATAATAATAATAATAATAATAATAATAATAATACAGTAATAACAAATGAAAATAGAAATAATAAAATTAAAATTATTATAAAATGAGAATATAATAATTTAAAAATGAAACTAATAAAGATATTAAAATTTAAATTATTATCACAATAATAATAGAATAATATAATAATTATTATTATTATTACTACTACTACTACTACTACCACTACTACTATTATTACTACTACTACTACTACTACTACTATAGGAACAATTTTTCTTTTGGGGTAACTGACAGGGCTGAACAGGAAACAGGGCCAATAACAGAACTGAAAACCAAACAAGATGCAGAGCCCAGACAGCCAGAAGGAAATCAGACACTCAAACTGAGGGCCAGCAGCTCTCTGCAGGGCTCTCTGGAGGCTTTGAGCCTCACAGCTGGGCACCCTGAGGACAAAGCACGGGCCAGTTTGGATAACAGACCTGCACAAGGCAATCCAGGCACCTGAGCTGGCAGTGAAGCAAAGAAAACCCTAAACTGACACTGCTGGGAGGTGGGAGTTTCCTCCAGCCTGGGTTTGTGCACTCAGGAGAGGCTGGGGTGGGTTTTGGGTTGCTTTCTAAAGTGAAATGATTGTTATTACCCCACCTCACCTTGCACTGGCTTCATCCTGGGGCTTGGAGCACCCCTAGTGCTCTGCACATCATTAACCATTAATTAACCATTAATGTGGGGCACAGCAGGGTCCCAGCCTTGCACTGGCCCCTGGGGCTGCTGATTGCTCTGTGCAGCACCAGGGGAGCTGGAACCCTGAATTCTGAGCAGTAACTTGGGCTCAGGTCATGGCTGAGGCAAGAGCACCCTGTAAAGCTGATGCCTTTGGTGCACACAGCCAATTTGCAGCCCTGCTTCTCCTGGATCTCCCTGTCACATCAGCCTCTCTGCAGCTCCCAAACAGCAGATGCAGCTCTCCAGATTTACAACACCAGGATTTGTTCAGTGTGGAGCATCTCAGAGCAGCTGCCATCTCTTCCTCAGTGGCTCCTGCACTCACAGTTGTGATTCCTCTGCTCTTTCATGAGGCCATTGAACTCCTGTTATCTCCCTGAATTAATATTAATGGCTTCCTCTAAGCTTCTCCTTTAGCTCTCCCTTTTTCCAACAACTTTTTGATGATTTTGATCCCTCCAGACTCCTTTCTTGCCCTGCCCTCGTGCTGCTTGTCTGCTCTGATCCCAGCCCTGCCCTGAGATGGCCTCGGTGGCACTTGGCCTGTGCAGGGGACAGGGGCTCAGGGGCTCTGGGTGAGGGCTGGGAGCTGGCATGAGGGGTTGGGAGTGATGCTGGGGCAGCTCTGGGGATGTCAGGGCACTCACTGAAGATGCCAGGATCAGATCTGAAGTGTCTTGGCCAAGTCACACCCGCCCAGGAGCTGCTGCCCCAGCAGTGAGCGATCAGAGTCATTCCCTTTCCCTCCGTCCCTCCAAATTACAGCCAAAATACTTCAATCTGTGGGGAAATCCTGTTTTGCAGGTTGTTCTGCCCCATAGAAAACCCTGTAGAGGCCTTTCCCAGTGCCAGGGGTGTCTCTTGGCACTGCTCAGCAGCCCCTGGGCTGTGTGGAGGCCCAGGCTGTGGTGAGGCCTGAGCTGCTCCTGAGCCCTTCTCATCTCCCCCAAAACAAGCTCATCCCATGGAGCACTCACACAGCATCTCCCAGGGAGCAGCCAGAACCCAAACCCCTGTCTGGGGCTGTCCTGGGCCCCCTCCCTGCTGGAAATGGAGCTCACACTGGGCACTGCTGAGCTCTCCTCTGACCAAGCTGGGCTCTGAATTCTGTCCACAGTGACATAGAAACAGATTTTTTTTATTATTATTATTTTTCAAACCACTGAGCAATACCCAAGCATGTGCAAATCAGGAGTTTTGCCTCCTGCCAGAGTTCTGGGGTGGAAACTGAGGATGCTGATGGGTTTGGTCCCAATTTAGAGGCTTGGCAATGCCTTTAACCCCTGCAGCCTGCTCAGCCTCTCACCCTGCCTCTGCCCAGCCTCTCTGCAGGTGCTGCTGCACAAAGACACCAAAACAGGGGGCACAGCACAGCCTCTGGGGGGTTTTTGTCCTTGTGCAGCCCAGGAGGGATGAGGCAGTGCTGATCCCAGTGCCTGAGTCAGCCTAAATCCATCTTTTCACTGCTCTAAAGCGTTTGCTTAAGGCAGAGCCTTCTCTGGGGTCCAGGATCTCTTTCTTGCATTTTATGAGTTTTTTCCCTAATTATGGAATCTCTTTCAATCTAGCCCTGCTTTGATCACAGCTGGCCCCAGAGAGAGCTCCTCTTGTCTGGATCGACTGAGGAAAGAAAGAGATGAGAGGCAGGAGTGACCTGCCCAGGATGACTAAGAAAACACACAGCAAAGCAAAGGGTGAGCAGCAGCTCTGCACAGCCACAGCTTTAGAGAAAACTCAGGACAAACCCCGCTCTGTGTGATCAGCCACCACCTCCTTCCAGGTAAAGCACATCTCAAGGGGGACCCAGGGCTGAGCCATCAGTGAGAGCCTCCTGTGGCTGCTCTGCTCCCAGGTGGGATGGGAATGGACCATTCCTGAGGCTCCCAAGGGAATTTCTGAGCCAGGACACCTCAGTGGCACAGCAGAAAACCATCCCAGCTCACCCCACTCTGATTCAGCTGGCAGATCACAAAGGATCCTGTACAAGCCTTCCTATAAAACCCAGCTAAAGGAGATTTCCTCAGAAAAAGGCTATTTTCAGTGCCACTCTGATTATTTGCCCTCTGTTGTCCTCCATAAAGGATACTGTGAAGTTAATGATCCAGCCATGGAATTTTAAATAGCTGCTTCATGACTAACAACATGTGCTCCAGATCAGCTCCAGCCTGTATTTACATATTTCCCATGATAAGTCAACATATGGTTCTTGTTTGGAACATGGAGTTGCTCTCTTCATATAATTACCTTTTTTCCCCCTTTACTTCTTTTCACAATTTCAGGAGGGAAAAACCTTTTTCTTTTAATTATTGTTAGCCAAAGCCCTGTGCAAATAAGAAGGCATCAGGGTGACCAGGAGCCTGCTAATGGCTTTATTTTGGTTCCCACCCCATCCTGAGCTGGGTTCACAGCCCCATTGGATGAACAAGGTCACTCCTTCCCCCATCCTTCCCCAGGATGGGATTTCACAACCCTTCCCTGGCAGTGGCACTCTTTGGGAAGCTTGCACTAATGGTTTGAATTTTTTCCCTTTTGAATTCACAGTTCTAAGCATGTAGAAAATTTGTACCATTTTGGGGGGTTGGTTGGGGTTTTTTCCCCTCTGTTCCCTCTCTTTTCTTGCCCACATCAAAGCACTGGATGTGAATGTCCTAACTGCTCTCATGGCAGGGCTGGAATCACAGGAATTGGCATTTCCACCTCCTGGGCTGTTTTCCCTCCCCTCAAACAATTTCACCCATTTCCTTAGGGAGTTTATTCCACACAGAAACTGGGCTCTAACTATGAAACACTTTTCCTTCTACCCAGCCACAAAGATGATTTCCTTTATTTAATCTCATTGCTCCCATTTGAACCAGGCTCAATAATTCCCATCCTCCTGGGGTATGTCCACCCCTCTGACACTTGCAGACAGACACCATATCCCACCCTGAGCCATCATTTGGCCAAGCTAAACAGATGTAACTCTTTTAATCCTGCCTCATAAATCAGCCCAGCCCTTTCATCATTTTTATTGCTCTCCTCCGAATCCCGCCCAATTTGTTGACATTGTTCCATTCTTTAGGTGCTCAGGGGATGGATATTCCAGGTGAAATTTGCCTGGTGGCACGTTAGGAGGTTCATTAGCACAGCCTCCCTCTCTGATTAGCTGCACACAGGTCCCAGGCTTGGTGCTGCAGCCTTGACTGAGGGGAAAATGGACCCTCTGACATCCCTTGGGATGGTGAACATGGGATCCCAGGGCTGAGTGCCTGCAAACCCCAGTTCTGGCCTGTCTGGGGAGGTCTCTGCTCCTGTCACCCCCCCAGGACCCCCAGAGGCTGATCCTGCACATGGAGCTGCCTCAGGGGAGGGATTTGGCTCAGCAGCATTCCCTGCTCCAGAAAAGCCAGGCAAGAATTGAACTGCACATTGAAAACCCACCTGAACCTCACTTTTAGCAGGAGCAGGTGTGGGACAAAGCCCCTCCAGCCCAAGGTTCCTGGGGAGGTCTTGTTCTGTCCTTGGCCCTCACAGGCAGCACACCCCAAAGTGACCTCAGCTCCTTTGTGGTGCCCCCAAGTGAAACCAGAGAACAGGGGAAATCTCTTCTGCACTAAAACTTCATTTGCTGATCAGAGCTTTGCCTTCAGCTCAGACAGAGCCGTGTCCTGGGCAGCCCCATCCCACACCACTCATGGTCCCTTCACTTCTGATGGGGGCCTGCACCCTCCACCCTCACACCAAAACCCCCAGGGTCCTGCAGCACAAAGGGAATTCTATTTACATCTCAGTGATGCCACCATTCATAGACTCACAGAAACATTTAGGCTGGAAAAAACCTCCAATATCACCAGTCCTACCTTGGACCACCAGTGCCACCATGGCCACTAAGCCATATCACAATGTGCCAAGTCTACTTGATTTTTGAGCACTCCCAGGGATGGTGATTCCATCATTTCCCTGTTCCAATGCTTAACCACTCTTCCAGTGAAGGAATTTTTCCTCATATCCAACCTGAACTTCACCTGGTCCCACCTGGCTTAGCCTTAGACAAATAGCCCACGATAATAAATACCTCAGTGAGATCAAAAGATCCTTAAACAGCCTTGATAAAAAAAAATAAAAGATCAGAGCAGAGCAATTTGGTTCTGCTCTTCACCACTTCTCTCCTCTTTGGGAAGGTAACTTTTGCATTTCAAAGATCCAGGTCCCATTGTGTGGAGGGAGCCAGGCTGAGCTCTTTGTGCTTCCCTGGTTTTGTCCGGTGGTTGTCCCCCTAACCAACCTCCCGCCAAGGGAAAGGGATTTCTCCCTTCTCCTGCTGACAGCAGCTTTGCTTTGAAAGTGAGAGTTGTCTGCTTCTTAATTAGTGCTGTCACGAGCTGGTCACTCCAGGCTGGGAGTGGGGCAGAGGAGCTCAGCTATTCACTCCCTGCACATCCTGGGGAAGGATTCCAGCCCTGCCTCAGCTGCAGCCGCCAGGAGCTCCTGGGGATTCTCCTAATGGCCTCATTCGAGCCATGAAACACAGCTCAGAAGCCTTGCAAATAAACGCAGGGCACTTTGGAGATTGATTTGTTATAAAAGGGTTTCCTTTCAGCCCCCAGGTATCCTGAGGTGCTGCACACAATAACACGGATCCTGCTCAGCTCAGAGGCCCAAAGGCTGCTCAGCCACACACACACAAAAGTCATTCAGCTCTGGAGACCTCACAGCACCTGTTTGCAGAGGCACACATGCAGTTCTGACTCTCCCCAGTGTTTGTGTGCGTTACAAAAGCACCTGAGAAGAGTCCCGGGGCTGGAGTTGTGCTCTGGGATGTGCCACAAACCAGCACAAATGATGGGACCATAAAACAGCTCCAGCCCCGAGCTCCATCACCCTCCATGCAGTCCAATAAAAGCCATTCCATCAGCCTGCACACCTTCCACCACCAGACAAGTGCTCCATAAAATTACTACATTTTTTTTTAAACTCAAGTAATATTTGACCTTGAAAATATTAGCAGCAAATCAAGTTGGAGACTTTTTGACCCAACTCTGTTACAGTCAGCCTCAGTGCAGATCCCAGCTGATTGCTGGGCTCAGAAACATGCATCTTTTCCTTTGTGTGTTGATTTGAATCCACACCAAATACAGGATAACTTTCCTTTGAAGAAAGTGGGAAAGCAGTATGGCAAGGAGCCACTGAGTTACTTTCTGTAATTCATATTTTCTCTAATGAGAGGCTTTCCAGAGAGATATTCCCCTGGTCGCTCTGCAAGTCAGACAGGTACAACAACAAGTGCAGCAGGCTTGTAATCCAGAGAAGGCTTTGAACCTGCTCCCAGGACACTGAGCACTCCTGAACTTTAAAGCTATTTAGATCCCAATCTGCATCTGGGCATTGTGGTTGACCATTTACCCCATTCCCCCTTCATATTACATATATATTTTTTTTATTTATTTTTTCAACAATGACCTAGATGAAAACATGAGATGGGAACAACTTTTGACCTCGAGGCAATTTGTTGGCATCTCAGTTTTTTGACTTATGTTTGTAAAAACCAGAGGACTTCCACAAACGTGCCTAGCATATGACTTACAGCATTTTCCTGAAAATATCACTCCATTTCGCAGATTAGCCTAGCTCAGAACAGTTAGAAAATAAAATAAAGCACAGTAGGAACACATGTAGCTTGTGTGGTTCCCATGCCAGAGCACTTTATCAAATCCCACATTTTTCCTGCTGGGATCAGCACAGGAACTTCCTCAGGCTTGAGACTGGAGATGAGACAGGACCCTGAACAAATACAGGATTCCCTGACATTACTGTGATACCTTCATGGGAAAATCAGAATTTCAATGAATTCATCAAGAGGTTTGCAGGCCAGGAGGGAAAGTAATAAAGATCCATAATTCAGGCCAGAGCAGCTCCCTGAGTGCAGTCCAATAACTCACAGATCTCAGATGAGAACAATCCTTTTACTCTTTTAATGGCATTTCAAATTTACTGCTCTGTGGAGAGGTTTCAGATTCTTTGGGTGAGTTCTGCCCCTGCTACCCACAGCCCTGGGCTCCTGCTCCTTGCCTGAATACACTTGCAAATGCTCCACCCTCGACATTTCTATGAATTAAAACAATTAGTTCCCATGAATTCATCACGGATACAACTTTGAAGTGCTCCTTTTGTGAGCACTGGGGTCATTCAGAGTCACTCATTGCAGAGACCGAGAAAAGGAGTCAGGGTTTGGATGGGTGGGGGCAGCCAAGGAGCCAAGGTGCAATTTCTACACCTGATAATCAGCCTGGGAGAAAGTGTCCCTCAGGATTTCCTGGCATCACTTGTGCTGTTGGGATGTAATACAAGAGTGGGCAATGGCATCTCCAAAATCTTTTCTCTCTACAATTACATTTTCAACAGGCTTTTAAAATACAAGACCTGCCATTAATTTCCTCCCTCCTCATGGCAGAAGCACCCATGAAACTCCAAGCTCAGTTTGGCCCTCGAGCTAAACCCAGTGGCTCTCACAACCTGGAAAGCCTTGGCTGTGCTAACAGGGAGGAAAAAGATTCTTGGAAGAGGAACTTTTCCTTCTTTTGAAGTCAGAATGGATTTGCAAGGGTCTTAAGTGATGAGGGGACAGTTTTAAGTAGAGGGGATATGTGTATAATTTTAACCATGTAAATAGTCCTTTGCAGCCTGGGAATCTTCAGACTTTTCAAAGCTTTAAGAAGTTGGCTCTGCATACTTGTTAAAATCAGTTTAACCACTTGCCAAGAGGTTTAAAGAAAGACGACACCTATTTTGCATGAATAGTAATATTACTCTGATGAATTTAGTTATACTAATGGGAGAGCTTAAAGAATATGCTCCTGCCCCTGATGGAATTTTTAAGGCAAATAATAAGGTTCTGGAGGGTGTAACCTAAAACAGACATTTCATAAAAGATTCATCCTTGAACAAAAATGTCATGAAAGCATGAAATGAAAACTAGACGACAATCAGAATTCCTCTTGAAGTGCTTTGTAGTAATTATTTTTAAAAATCCTCACAAAAGGCTCTATTCAATTGCAGAATAGCAAGTGAGGTCTGGATGGTTCAAGGCCAAATAATTTCTGCAATGGAAAAAAACAGGCTTCAGTTCTTCAGTTCTGATGTAAGGTATTTTAAATGGGCACGAGCTCCAATTATTGCTTTCTTTTCCCCAGCTTCTGTGGGACATGAATTGCCCACAGATAAACCCCCTGCTCTGCAAAGCGGTGACCAACATCATTTGCAGCTCTGATGGCCCTGATTCCACAGCCACACCATGGTCTACAGGTGAGGGTCAGGGGCTCGTGGCACCACGCTCTCATTTCTTTATTCTCCCTTATCCTGGCTTGTGCAGGAAAAGGGAGCTGCCAAAACCCAGCCTTGCCCTGCTGGGTGAGCCCTCTGCAGCACAGGGATGGAGCACAGCCTGGGTACAGCTGGGATTTCCCAGCTCCTCAGCAGGAAAAAGCCCTTTCCACACCATGGCACCATTCCCATCCCAGGTGTGTGGGATGTGCCAGACACCAGCCAGTGGCCATTCCCTTCTTTTAGGGGTCACAGGGAGGATCCCTGGTGGGGAGAGGAGCAGGTGGAGCAAGACCAAGGGTTGCCATTGCTCACTGCATGTTCAGCTGTTGATATTTCCAGTTCACTCCAAGCCTACACCTGCTTTGCACCAAGGAGCCAGACTTGTGCTCTGCTGGACACCAGCCAGTGGCCGTGGCCATTCCCTTATTTTGGGGGTCACAGGGAGGATCCCTGGGGGGAAAAGGAGCAGGCAGAGCAAGACCAAGGCTTGCCATTGCTCACTGCACATACAGCTGTTGGTGTTTCCAGCTCACTCCAAGCCTACACGGTGCCTGCTTTGCCCTGAGGAACCAGACTTGGCTGGACACCAGCCAGTGGCCATTCCCTCCTTTTGGGGGTCACAGGGAGGATCCTTGGGGAGAACAGGAGCAGGCAGAACAAGACCAAGGGTTGCCATTGCCCACTGCATTTCAGCTGCTGATATTTCCAGTTCACTCCAAGCCTGCACCGTGCCTGCTTTGCCCTGAGGAGCCAGACTCGCGCCCCGGCGTCCCCGAAACGTGGGTGACAGGAGAGCCATTCTTCCCCCAGACAACAGGGACTTGTTCACAGCTCGATGGCAGCCTGGTAAAACTCTGAGTTTTCAAGTGTGTTTGAGTTGGGGCTTAGCTAAACAAAACTGGTTTTCTCAGCCAGGCTGAGGGATTCTCACAGGCTCTGCGCCTCCTTGTCCGCAGCTCTGACTTGCTCCCAGAGTCCTTCCCCTCTCCCTTTTTGGTTGTGCTGCTCACCCCTTTGGCAATTCTAATTTAGCACTGAAAATCCTCCTGCTCCTTCTTAAACTGAGGGCTGACCTGTGTTTAAGACTGTGGTGTTTGAAGCAGAACCCATTCCCCACCAGAAGATTTTAATTTTAAGCTAAGTGCTGCGCTTTGTTTCCAAATGCTTTATTTAAAATTGCTTCAATGTGTAGCATTTTGAAAAATTATTTCCCATATTCTGAGGCTTTTCTGGCTTTGGATTTTTCCCTCCTGATTTTTAGGACTTCTCTTTTTTACTTTCCTGATGAACTACTACCCTTCATACCAGTTCTCCTGCAAAAGTGCCTCTGGGCCTTCATACAAATGTATAACCTCTCCATGCCTCAGTTTACATAGGTGTAAAAACCCAGGGAGCATCATTTCCCTGCCTCAGAGAGGTACAGTGAAACTCAATTAAACCAGCTAATGCCTACAAAGGGATCCCATATCCTCAGGTGGATAATCTATATGGAAAACACGCTTCTGAGAGAGTGCCACGAGCACTTCAGCATGGAGATAGAGCAACAGGAGATCACACAGGGACTTGGCTGTGCTCCTCCTCCTCCAGCAGCTCCTCAGTCTGTGCATCTGTTTCCCCTGAGGGACTTGTTGGGAGCCTGCAAGGGGAGAGCATGGACGGGAGCTGGGTGCCTGGATGTCCTCTGGAAGGGGATGGGGACAGAGCAGAGGTGGCAGTGCCCACATGCAAGGATTGTGCTTGACTTTGTGGAGCTCCTGGAGGGCACAAGCAGCTCATGCAGGATCTCCCCTTTATCCTGAGCCCCTTCAAAACCTTGGAGATGACTGAGCTGCAGGGCTCCTGGGATGTGACAGCCAGAGGAGAAGCTCTGGAGATCGAGGAGCCAGAGCTGGGGAACTCACAAGGTGCTCAGCCTGGGCTTGGTACAGCTCCTGCCCCAGGGGCAGGTCCTGCAGAGGGACTGGGACTGCGCTGGAGGCTGATCTCCGAGCTGGAAGTGGTGACACAGCACCACAGGGCTGGACAAGCCTTGCCTGGGGGGCACATCCAGCGCAGCCACGGGAGCCACCGTGCCCGGGGCTGCCACCAGTGCCCTGCTCCACCCTGGGCATCATGACAGGGCTCGGTCCCACCTGGAACCAGCATGGGCACTCCTGGGGTTCTATGGGGTTGCTCTGCCCTTGGGGTGGGTTTTTGGAGCATCCTGCTGATCCTCACTCCACGGCACCCCACCCTGTTGGGAACTGCTCCCCTCCTCTTCCTCCTCCAGCTCCCCATGCACCAGGAACTCTTCCCAGGGGAAGCGAACTGTGTTCATATGCATGAACACAGCCCAAAAGCCAAACCAGAGCTCCATTTTCCAAACAGACAACATGCCTGCCACCCTCTGCAGGCAAACCCGGGCTGCCTACGTGATGAACACAAAGCCATGACTCTGCAAGCACGAGGAAATGCATATTTCATCACCATGACATTCCAGCCACCTACAACCAAAATAATTAATGACTGCTTAATGGCTCCAACAGGGTTTGGTTTGTAAGGAGATGAACTTTATTCCCAGTGAAAAGAAAAAAGGAATAGATCACTTTGACCTGGAATGAAATAGATATTATATTATTCACTGTTATGTATTTATCTAGGTCAGTAATTTCTGTATGACTTAAATAACCTTGGCTTTTTTTTTATTTTTTCTCTTTTGTACAACTGTATTTTTCCTCAGTGTTTCCAGAAATGTTGTTCTGAATTTTTTCAGCCAGAAGGAAACACTAGTTTTGGTTTACAACAGTTTCAAGGGATGCCAGTGGAAATGAAGCTAAACCAGCCCCAGTGACAGGATGTCTTTGGCCACTGCCCCACATGAGCCATCAGCACCCATGGTACCTGCAGGAATCCCATTCCTGAACAGCCAAATCCTTGGAAAGAGTAGTTGGGATGCTATGGGGTGAAAAGTGTTGTTTTGTGCAAAGCCTGAAGGAATTCAACTTATTTCCTGGGTTCAGGGAGCTCAGGTTTTCCATGCTGGAGCTTTACCGTGTCATGGTACCCTCCACTCAACATTTCCCCCTGTCCTTGAGGGGCTGCAGAACCCTTGGAGCCACGGCCTCCCTCACTGCCATTGCAGCAGCCACAAGAGTTTTCCCACTTTCCTTCCACATTGGCATTTTTTTTCTTAATTTCTCAGTCTGTCTCCTGTGATTTAAGCAAGATCTAGGCCAGCAGCATGGAAGGGTTTGGGAAATCCCTGCATCCCTGCCAGGGTGTCCCAGGGATTGGGATCCCAGGTAATTTGGGATATCTGAGGAGCACCAGCTATTGTTACATGCTGCAGCTTTGTTGCCAAATGTCACTACAATATTTATGAAGTGGTTGGCACCTCCTGTGCTAGACTGACACATTTTGAGAAGTCATAAACAAATCATCTTTTCAAGTGGAATTTAAAGCTGTTTTGCAGCATTGTGTTTTCTCTAACAGCCCCATCACTTTTAAGGCAGAAACGTTCAAAATTCAAGTCCTGCAGGTGCACTTACTACTCCTTTGCTACTCCTTTACCACTCCTTTACCACCATGAGCATCAGCACCACTCAGCTGGAGAACAGGAGCAGATCCCATCTCACCACTGGAACCACATCCAGCCCTTTCAAAGCTCTGGTTTTTAACCAGACTGTATTTCTCCTGACTGGCTCTGTTTGGAAAGATATTTAAGGACTTGATCTCCCTACAACATATCCAACATTTCATCCTACATCTGCAAAGTGAATTTGTGCATTTCTCCAACAATTCCTGGAGCATTTCACAGCGATGACAGCCAGAACACCTCCTAACCTCTACCCATCATGATTTTTCATGATGCCTGCTCTTCCAAAGTGCATTTTACCCAATTTACTGCTCTGCCCCCAATTCCACTCTTCCCTCCAGTCCCTGCTGAGCAGGATGGAGACCTGGTGGTGCTTTGATAATTTTCAGCCAGCTCCAAAACTGGCCATAAACACACACAGGGGTTCAAGCACCACTGAGCAATCCCAGCACTCAACTCCAAACACAAGGTGAGTCTTGCTGGAAAGTTAAAGCTATCAAGAAGCTCTTAAAAGGCATTTAAAACTAAAATACAAACTTCAAACAGTTGCCATGGGGACAAAATATTCAAGTGACAGTTTAAGCTGTCAAACATTAACTTTTGATATTTTTATTGCCTTCCATTGGCTACCTTTGGCACATCACCCATCCCACTAATGGCTGTCCTGTTATTAAGGATGGATTTCATGGTCATTAACTTGAGTTCAGCAAGTCACAGATGACTTTATTAGGCATGACTTCAATAATCACCATTTTAATTGCACAAGCTCTCCTCTGTGCCCACCCTGAAAACACAGGCTATTTTTAAGTTGAAGCAACATTATCCTTTCCACTGGGCATCATCACACAGGGCAGCCTGCCAGAAAAAAAACACAAACCCTAAATAAAATGATTCAGGGTAAGAGCTCACCCATTTCTGTGCTGCTTTGAGGTACAAGCCACATCTGATAAGGCAGAAATGAGGCCACAAGAACCACGTTTTGCTCAAGGTTCTAATAAAAAGGCTAAAGGAGAAAGGAGGTGAGATAGGGCTCAGCTGACAGACTGCATCAGGCTCTGTCTGCTTCAAAAAATACCCAGAACAATCCTTTTACAGCAATCCTGTAATGAGTGGCTGTGCCCACCCTACGAGAGTGGCACAATCAGGTGGCACCAGGAGCAAACACCACATTGCCCTGCTGAAAATTCCCCCATCTTTCCATCACTCTGGACCCCCAAGGTGTTTTCCAGGATGGGCAGACCAAGCCCCTTGGCTGGGTCTGGCCGGAGAGAATTGATCCTTTCCTGCCAAGAGAAGGGGGTTTAGAACTAAATCTGAAGCAGGAGATACTGGAAGGTGGGAGGTGTCCCTGCCTCTGTCAGAGGGGCTGGAACAGGATAATATTTAAGGCCCCTTCCAACCCATTCTGTGGATTCTACACTACTCAAGCACTTGGCCGCCACCTTTGGAGCTGGCTTATGCCTCAAGGGCAAAGCAACATCTCCCTCAGCATGAATAAAACAAATCTGTTCTCAGCACTCAGCCTCTCAGGGTAGGAGTTTTCCTCCCCTGATCTAAACCAACCCTTTCAGACCTGGATTTCCATGGGGATATTCCATGGGGATAGTGACCTGTAGGGACAGACACCCCCCAGCACTCTGCCCTCACTCCTCATCTGGAGGGAGCATGACCTCCTTCAGACACCAAAATTCCAAACCCAACATTTAAACAAACAAGAGACCCACCCCAAACAAACCAGCAAAAAAACCTTTTTTAAAGTTTATCTTTTTCCTACTGCACTGTGACTGACCTGGAACAGGATTTTTTGACACTTCAAATTTGGAAGTGTAAGAAAAAGTGGATCAATATCCACCAAACTGGATTCTGTGCCAAGCTGGGCTGTATGGCTGGCATGGACAAATTCATTTCTGCATGAACTGTGCTAAAGCACATTCACATCCCCAGGGCATGCAAATGTGAGGTTACCATGCTGCAGCTGACACCAGCCCTGATATAATCCTCAGCCCTCAAAAAAAAAATCCGAACTCAAACCTAAGAAACCCCCAAGAACTAAAGCACAGCCATCCCAGGTCAACAGATCCTTCCACAGGCACAGGAAGCCCTCAAGGATATTCCACAGGATCACAGCCTCAGATCTCCCATTCAATCCCAGCTGTATCACTGCTGCCTTTTACAGACCCTGCTAACTTTTGCTGCACAGTTTAAGAACATAATATGGCATGTAATAAATAATTGTGTTAACCCTGCATCCATGAATGGCTTTAACTCACAGCTTGAGCTCAGTAATGAATGTCAAAATATGTGTTAATAAAAAATTAAATCACCAGAGAGCAGTGTCAGGATACACACTTTGGTAACCTAATGCTGCTAAGTTTTCATGTCATGTGAGCTGCAATGTACAGTAGCAAGGAACAGGCATTCCCATTCCCTTTGAATTGTACAGATGTTTTGTGCTCCCAGAGAAAATCCTAAAGAGAGACGTATGCTCTTAGTATGTATCTATTATAACATTATTAGCCACACTCCTAATTAATCCTTAGGAATTCCAGGCATTTTTCATTTAGTTCTTAGCAGAGGAAAGGGAAAAAAAAGGTGCCTGAACAACTATTTGTGTCG
The DNA here is from genome assembly GCF_000277835.1 of Geospiza fortis. Taxonomy (NCBI): domain Eukaryota; kingdom Metazoa; phylum Chordata; class Aves; order Passeriformes; family Thraupidae; genus Geospiza; species Geospiza fortis. The sequence goes on along the minus strand of NW_005054498.1, from coordinate 941,462 downwards.
TAGAGTTCATAAATGAGCCCATCACCCTATACCAGAACTGCTATAATTTTATCGGAATGAAAACCATTCTCTTTGATCTCTTTTAGTTCTTAAATCCAGCAGTTGTGTATTCAAACATCAATGGAAATGTGGTTTCAAGCTTCCTCTTTCATTATCTTTCTCAAAGATAAAAAAGAGCAAAAGAAAAAAAAAGTTCTGAGCTTTAGAGATGAGGCAATATTTTTACAGTAATTTCTTTATCTGATTTCATCCTGTTTACAGAAGCTGCTGTTTGGAAGATCTCATCCCCCCTCCCCATTTTTGAGATGGCTTTTCTTTAAATAAACGTATATTAAAAAATAGAACAGACAACAAAGTCGGCTTCCTGCTTGCTCTTTATTGTAAAGGAGATAAGGTTGCTAAATGCTGCGTTATCTGACTTTGGTTTGGTGCGTGACCTACATGGATCAAGATGGAGATTTAATGATTAAACTTAACTCCTTTATCTTCAGCAAAGGGGGAGGGGGAGAGGAAAGAGTACCCAAACAAACTACTTATGTTCTGGCGTGATAGAATTACAGTTCAACACAATAATTAACTATCTGACACATTCCTGCGAGGCTGCAGATGTCAGTAATGGCTCTGAAATGCCCCCTCTCTGTTGTCATAACCCAGCAGCCAAAACATGCACGTACTCTGCAGGATCAGGGCTGGCAAAATGCATTTCATCCCTCCTCAGCTGATTCACATAGAGCACGGGTGAGCTTCATGCTTCAGGTACCACGGAGAGACAAATTTAGGAGTAAATTCAATTAAAACAAAATGCATTCTTAATCTACCAAACCCACAAAAGCATTTTAATCTCTTCTGTCCAAGGCCTTGGAGTCCAATCTTTCTGTAAGATTCTTTACAGCTCTTGAAACGTATTTCAACCTCTCACTCCCAGATAACACAGCTCATTTCACCAACAACTGCACATCCTGTGTCTCTGAACAACCCAGAGATGGTTCCCAGTCTCCTCCTCCTGCACCCTATCAACTCCTCACAAGTAGATCCTAAAAATCTTGAATTAATCTGCTACACCAACTTCAAAAGGCCTGGCACTTCAGTTTGGATGGCTTGTAAAAACTACACCTACCTATGTGTGCAACACTTGCGCAAAAAAAAAATTAATGACTGGCAATGAAACCCAAAAAATCTCCAAGCCCAACATGGGATCACCATGGAGCCCCTGGGTTTGGGACAGCTCAGGCTGTGGATGCTGGCAGAGGTTTTTTATGCATGAAGGCCACATGACACACAGCAAGTTTAATGAAGTTTGTTCCTCGCATTATTTCAAACCTCCAGGGTTGCTGTCACCCACGTGGATCAGAACAGCAGGATTTATTTGCATCAACTCCCACTGGAAACAACAAACAGCAGCCATGAGCCCCAGCTCCTGCAAGATCTGGAAAAGCAATGAGCTCCCTCCAGATCCAGCAGCAAAAAGATGGGGGCATCAAGGGCAGAACTCACTCCCCACCTCGGAGCACCAAATTTCATTAAAGCAGAGAACAAATTTAGGATCTTACCTTCTAGAAAATCCCCACAGAGCTGCAAGACCAGCTGTTTCAGGTGCCAGAGGAGTTTCCCTGCCTGAAGTCCCAAGGCAGCCCCAGCAGCACTCATTGCCTCCCCTCTGGGAGCATTTACCTTCATTAACAAACCCACATGGGGCTGAGAGAGGCATTTCTGCCCCCTGCTCCTCCTGGAGGGCTGACATCAAACCTGCCTGATCAGTAATAAGGGTTCATAGGAGAACTGGTTTTTCCCTGCCACCTCCTCTCATGTTGGAGTGGAGTGGGAAGAGTTCTTCCAGTTCTTGTGCTGCTGGTGGCACTTCCATTCTCTGATAAGCAGCTTGAGTGAAGACTGGAGTTATTTTATCACTTCCCAGAGCCTTCTTCTCCTATCTTTAATGATCTTCCTATGTTTCCCACCTCTCCCTGACCATCTAATAGCACAACATCCCAAAAATCTGACTAGGAAACCAAATGCCAGCTTAATCCCATGGACTGTTCCCAAATAAAAGTGCTGGAAGGAAGCAGCCTGCAAACACAATGCTGAGCCCTCATCAGGGGAGAGAATTTCATCCTCGAAGACTGAAACTGAATCCCATGAATGCTGTCACAGCCAGAAACTGAGCTGCTTCCAGAAGATGTTCTGCAGCTCAAGGGGAGATGCTCAGTGAGGTTTTGTTGCCCTCTGCATCACCTGGTACTGATCATTGTCTTTTCTTGTGAGCAGATTTAAATTCCAATGGACAACCACTACAGCTTGACATTGGAGTGCTGAGGAATCAATTAGCTGGTCATGGGAAAGCAAATTTTGGTATAAAAATAGAAAGAGAAGAGAAAGAGGGGACAACACCCACTGATCACTCTCTTTCTCCCATGTCTTTCTAAGGAAGTGTGGGAAGGAGAGTGGATTTAGGGGGATAGCCTGGATGCTGTGATGAGCTACAGCTGTCTTGGGCTGGGGGATGGGAAATTCAGAGGATGCTCAAGTCAAACATCAGGGACTTGAGTCATCCATGGAGCAGCAAACACAAACTGCTTTGGTATTTGGGGACATCTGGCCTCGAAGCTGATTCAGTTCCTAAACTTTTTAATAAGCTTCCTAAAAATTGCAGCATGAGGCATTTGGCACGGGAGAGCCAGAGATGGAAAGCAAATCAGAAGGATTTCCATGCTGTCACACGAGCCATGGTGCTTGGCAGGCTGATGGATTGGGGCCGTTGTATGAAATAAAATGCGAAACAATTAAATGGCACGTGACTGCAGGAGGGGGTAGGTTTACTTCGCAGGATTTGCATCAACATTTTCTTTGGCTCCCATCCAGGTGGCTCAGCACCCCTTGGAGTCACTTAAACAAACCCAACTTTGAAAGCAAAGCTCTGTCAGAAGTTCTGAGTCTCGCCCAGCTCCGTGTTCCCATCAGGGGGATGGCAAATCCCACACGAGGTGGTTGCAAGGGCCACAAATCTCCCTGAAGGTCTCTGCTCTCCTCACAGGAGCCTTCATGTGGTTTTTAAGCCTTGTGATGAAGACTCAGCACAGCTCTGAGCAGTCCAGTAGGAAGATTTCTGGTCAGGGCTGTAATAGAGAGGTAACACCCAGCTCCACCTTCTGTCCTTTGGGAAGTTGAGAGGAGATGGTCAGAGCAGGGATTTTGGCCAGCACACTCTGGAAGAAGGGTTTAGGGGGACTCAATTTTGAGTTCAGATGTGCCCCCTTTCCCTGATGCTGAGCAGTCAATGGATGATCTGGGGCTTGACTTCAGATTCAAGCAGAATCTTTGGTGCAGAAAATTACCTGGTGCCTATCAAAACCCAGCTCCATGTTTGTTTCCAGCAGATAGTTATGGCTTATCTATTTTATGGTATGGTTTGCAAGTGCAGAGCAAACTTTTTGTTCTTTAAACTTGGGAGCAAGCTGCTGGCTCACACTAATAACAGCATTTGGGGTCTCGTGATTATTTTATTTAGAGCTATTTTTTAAAATTAACCTTGTCCCTAAAAGCCTTTCTGTTTTGATGAGGTTATTTTCATATGGTGCAAGTTGAAAGGGGGGGGGGTGAGAGAGCTACACACACGTATTGTAATAATATTTGAGCCATTTTTGTGCTTCATCTGTTTAATGTCATCTGCACTGCCAAAGCAGCCAAGCTCCTTCAGGGCAAGCTGGGTAATGGGAGCCAGAATTCCTGATTTTCTGTCCTTGGAGCAGCCTTGGGAGCAGGGCACTGCTGGGGAATGGGAGATATCATTCCTGATTTTCTGTCCCTGGAGCAGCAGGGCACTGCTGGGTGATGGGAGCCAGCATTCCTGATTTTCAGTCCCTGGAGCAGCCTTGGGAGAAGGGCACTGCTGGGTAATGGGAGCCAGCATTGCTGATTTTCTGTCCCTGGAGCAGCAGGGCACTGCTGGGGAATGGGAGATATCATTCCTGATTTTCTGTCCCTGGAGCAGCAGGGCACTGCTGGGTAATGGGAGCCAGCATTGCTGATTTTCTGTCCCTGGAGCAGCAGGGCACTGCTGGGTGATGGGAGCCAGCATTGCTGATTTTCTGTCCCTGGAACAGCTTTGGGAGCACGGCACTGCTGGGGCAGGCTCAGCTCTCCTGTGCTCATCCCTGAGTGCCCGTTATTTTACAACCCCGTGGTAACCTCGTGGTAACCTCGTGGTAACCATTAACCACTGTCAGTTGCTGCGTGTGTGCACAGCCTCTGCTTGGAGGGAAGCAAATCAGGATTTGGTTCTGGATTAAAATCACAGCTTGGGTTTGTGCAGCACTTTGGGAGAGCTATGAGCCCGCGGCGAGAAAGTTTTATCCAGGAAATCATTGGAGTGAGGAAGAGTTTGAATAGAGGCAGGTCCTTCCTTGCTGCTGGAGTCAGACCCTTCCTTGGGAGGCAAACACCACCCTCAGGCTGCTCCAGCTGAAATTTCCAAGCCTGGATCCTTTTCACACGTACGTGATCAAGCTGTGGATGGGAGTCAGCTCCAGCCTGCTGGAAAAGATGCATGGAGGGAGAGTTTGCATCACGTGCTCTGGTTTAGACTTTTCCACTTCTCAGTTAATAAACAAATGTAAAATGGTGCCTCCAGAAGCCCCTACACCCCAAAGTCACAATTGGTGGGTGAGAAGAGGCTGGAGTTACAGAATGTGTCTCCCCTTGTTGTCCTGCTTCAGGAAGACATTCAGAAATTTTCTTCATCCTGAAGCTGCTTGGGGGAAAATAATTCTGTAGAGAGAGGGGACAGAGTTTAATTTTGCCTCCAGACTTGTGTGAATGAGATGTATTTTTCCCCACAGGCGCTGCAAACTCCTTTCTCATCATCTCCACCTTCCTCCTTTACTGCTAAGGCAGCACTGACAGTTGAGCTGTTGTACTTCAAAACACGTCACCAAAATTCATTTCTCAGCTCCTTCTGATTTTTCTTCATGTTCCCTGAGTACACACAGATATTTAATGACCTAAAACTGCAATTGAAGCAATTTAACACTGAGGCAAACACAGGTGTTAGCACCCTTCCAGAGCAGCCCTTGGTGCATTTGCTTAATGTTTTTAATTACAGTTGTTAATATGACAGATTGATTAGATGTTTGACAGCTCCTGGGATGTTCTGGTACCCAGCAAATTCTTGGAAGCAGCATCCTGCCCAGGACTCAGAGCTACTCAGTCAAGCCATATCCCAGGGCGTTGCAGGAGATTGAAATGACTTTTTTCTTCTCTTTTCAATGGGGAGTTTTTCCTCTTTCACCTCCCAGTGTGAATGTGGATGTATGAGCAACAAACAGCAATGGGAAAGGAAATGCAGAGAAACCACACAAAGATTTACTGGGGCTTTAGCAAAATATTATCTTTCTTAATGTTTGTCGACATGTGGCAATTTTCTTTGAACCAGGAATAGTTCAAATTCCTGCTTGCTTTGAAGACTTAATTTTCTCCCATAAAAATTATGGAGACTGTCTTGGATAATTTTAGGACTAAGGCACCCTATTTGCTGAGCTCAGGCATGTTTTGCACTGTGTATATTTTATTTGCCACCTGCCAGCTTGTGTCCGCATTTCCCCAAAGTCCAGGAAAGAGGTCCAGGACAAATCCCGGGCAAAACCTTGAGCTCTGGCCCACCCCTGTGCTGGAGGTGCACAGCTCAAGCACCCACACACAAGGCAGGCACAGCTCCTTAATAACATTTCCAGGGACAGTGAAAGCCCCAGCCCTGCACACAGGGACACCTGTGAGTAACTTTGCCACAGGTGTGACAAGGTGTCTGGCTGGTGATGCAGAACCCATCCAAGCTCAGTGGAAAGGCAAGCAAGGCGTGAACCTAAAGATTTAGAATCATGGAATCATTAGGGCTGGAAAACACCTCCAAAATCATCAAGTCCAACTTTCAACATCTCTATTACTCTGATTAAAGCTGGGCCAGGACTTCTGCCACTCTCTGGTTTGGCCATGGCAGAATGGACAGGTAAGATTTGGAGGGGACATGAGGAATCATGCGCATCTCTGTGGACTATCACCAAGCAGAAGATGGAGATGAGGTGTGAAAAAATGTGTCAGTGTAAATCACAGCTCTCTGCTTAGAAGGGGAACACACTGAGAAGGACCAGTAGATGAAACCCCAGGCAGACAAAGTCAAAATAAAACCTGGAGACACAGCAGTCATTGTGGAGTGTTTGTGAATGGCTGTTGTGCCTGTGCTCGTGTCTGCAGACGGTTAAGTAGAAAGGGATTGTTGTCTTTACTCACACACATTCCCTTGCCCTGAGTTAACTTCCTCAGGCAGAAGAGTGCCCAGAAATAAACTGTCATAACCACCAAGTGAAACTGCCAAGGGGTGGTGAAGTGTCCAGCTCCAATGTCTTCAATCAGGAGCGGTTTTCTCCTTTGAAGATATGCTTCTGCCAAGCACAAGTTGTACCTCAGTCAGACGCCAGTTATTGCACTTGATACGGGTGAAATCTAATGGCCCACGAAATAAAGGTCAGCAGAAAAAAAAGTTTATTGAGTGGTTTCTTCTGGTCTCAAGTATATGAATCTGTGAAAGGTTGGCAACTCGTACCCGCCGTCATGGTGTTTTTCATGGTATCCTTTGATAACGGGATTAGGAAGCACCAATATTAGTTCAAAAAAGCTGCTGAGAAGTCCCTGACATTTGGTCATTACCAGTCTTCAGTCACTATTGATTGGTGTCTGTGCTGGAGGCACTAATCCAGCACAGGGAGGGATCCAGGGCGCCTGCAGATAGGTCGGGATCAATACGGAGCTGCTGATGGGATACTGCTGTCCCTGCTGCTCCTGGTGGGACCCTAACACTTGCTGTGGGTATTTTAACAAACCAACCCTGATTTTCTTGTCTTTTAGCAGATGATCCTGCCAAGCAGTTTGGCAGCATCCTCATTTCTGCAAGCAGAGGAATCACCATTTCTCTCCTCCCAAAGCATTTGCTGTCGAAGCAACCACCCTGCCTGGAATGGAGCTCCCAGAGCATGAATATTTCATGGGACTGGTTTTGGGGAGATTACTTATGGTTGAGTTTTCATGGCCAATAACTAGATTTTTGTGACTATCAGCACTTCTTTGGTAATTTAAAATTGACTTGAAAGGGAAAAGAAGCAAACTGAAGCTGGATGGGTACAACCAAGGTCTTGTGCTCCTACAAATACCACGATAAAAGTGTATTTAACCTATCAATTAAACACATGTATATGAATAAAACTAGCATTTCATGAAGTGTGTGGGAAGGAGAACATTTGGGAGTCAGCACATTTCTTACCAACCCCATTAAGTGCACCCAAGGGTGAATTTTTTATTTATTTGGGTTTTTCTTTAGAGCTCCCCCCTACAGAGCTTTGGATTTCTCAACATGAAAAATAACAACAAACTTTACAAACATACAAGTTGTAAAACCCCCACAGTGATGCAAAGAAGGTGCTGATCCTGCCCTGCCCCTGCCTCTGGACACAGCTGAGGAAGGCTGGTCCCAAAAAGCTGAGACTTCTCCCCAAAACAGTCAGACCTGCCTGCACCTGAAAACTGGGATGGTTGTAAGCTTTTCCTGCTCTTCCATGAGCCATCCCACCGTAACTCTCCCATGCCAGGGAGATATTTATTTTCAAGGCAAGCATTCCTATTTAATAGGAAACATCTCCTTTGTGTGGAAATCAGTTTGAAACATCCCTGGGCTTGAGTGGTGCAGAAAGCTTTGACAAAATATTAGAAGTATGTTTAGCTCCTTGGATATATCAGCCTTGCCAGAAATAAAACCATTTTGATAAGCTCTCATTTGGAGAAATTTCTCATTTCCCTCTTTGCTCCCCAAACAGAATAATTAATAAACCAGGAATACAGAAGACTCCACTGGCATCCCAAAGAAGCCTCTCTCTTGCTACAAGAGAGTAGATTCTCTCAGTCTCTCCTAGTGGGATTACTCCACTTTCAGAAATCAGCAAACAGCCCTTTTTTTCCAGGAACTTGAATCAGATTTGGCCTGAAAGTGCAATCCAGGAATCAGTCACAAAACACAATGAAAAAGCTCTGCAGGTTTTGTCCTAGGGTAGGACAGTCAAATTGCCATTTTCCCTTCCCCAGTGGTGTGTGGATGGTGCCAGTGGAGCTTCTCCTGCTGGCCAAGGATGAGAAGTGACACAAAAACTGGCTCCTCCTGCCTTTCCCCAGCAACCAGATCAAGCTATTTTCTTCCTCTCAGTCCCTCACTTTCAGGGTATTTTGCCTTTTCATTAACTAATCAATGGCCTGGCTCAGTCTTGCCCAGGTTTGCCTCCTCTCCTTGCATCATGTTTGGGATGGAAGCTGCTGCCTGGGCATCAAGGTCCACGGAGAGCTCACAAAAGTCACCCTGAGATCTTCCTGACCCTCGCTGCGTTTGCTCATTTCCTTCTCAGCTCTCTTTCTATTGCTTTTCAAATTAAGGTGCACAGGAAACCAGAGCAGTTTCTGATCTCTCCTCCACCTAAAAAATTAGAACATCAAAACCAGTTTTACCAGCAATAAACGAAGCTACTTTGAAAAGTGAGGCAAAGGGATCTATCTGGAGTCAGTAAGACATTGTTAGGATCTCTTTGATCGGGAGCCTTAAATGAAAATTATCAAATGGCGCTTTAAAACATACACCCTTTTGTTTGATTAGCCTGCTGCAGATAACCTTTATTAAACCTGATCTAAAATTACAGCCATGCACTGGTGGTTCTTTGATGCCTTGGCTGTTTCATTTCCTGTTTATACTATGATACACGTTGCACTAGGAGATAAAGCACTTCTGAAGGATATTAAGACATGAAAGTCCCTTGGCTATTTGCTGGCACTGTTTTGATGTTTTCTTGCTCTCTAGAAATTAGCATATCCTTTTCAAAGACTGCCTCTGATGAGAGTAATCCTTTGCCATGATGTATTTGCTAAAAGTCATAAATGATAGTATATTGTGTAAAGAAATGACACATAAAAGGGACGATGCTAGATTATTGATAATGAGGCAACTTGTGCAACTCTGCTTTTGGCTTTTATAAAACACATTTTTGACACCATAAATACATTGAGCTTATATTAATGAGGATTTAATACTTCTGAGATTTTAGAAACTTGCTTAGAACAACTTTTCAAAAGAAGGTTTTTTTGGGAAGTTTAATGTTTTCACTAATTTTGAGAAGATATTCTGTTAAGCACATTTTGCTGCCTTCATAATGAGGAATGATGGAAAGGTTTTTATAACATGGCTTTGCCAGAATTAAACTGTGCTGCAATATTTATTTTATTAATTTGTGTAGTGTCTATTGCTATAGAAATTAGGTTGATTAATTATAGAAATTTGCAATAAAATGTTACTTTTCAGAAAAAAAAAAAAACCAAACTTTGACACACATAAAAGCAAAACATAAGGATCTGGTATCTGAAGGTGTAATAAGCATTGTTTCAAAAGAAGGTTTTTTTGGGAAGTTTAATGTTTTCACTAATTTTGAGAAGATATTCTGTTAAGCACATTTTGCTGCCTTCATAATGAGGAATGATGGAAAGGTTTTTATAACATGGCTTTGCTAGAATTAAACTGTGCTGCAATATTTATTTTATTAATTTGTGTAGTGTCTATTGCTATAGAAATTAGGTTGATTAATTATAGAAATTTGCAATAAAATGTTACTTTTCAGAAAAAAAAAAAAACCCAAACTTTGACACACATAAAAGCAAAACATAAGGATCTGGTATCTGAAGGTGTAAATAAGCATTGCTCCATGGAAGCTTTGAAGTGACATTGATTTACATCACCAAAAGATCTGTCTCCTGTTGTCACTAACAAATGACCTGAGCTTTTTCGCAGGAGAGAAAGCCATGCCTGGATGACCTAGAAAATAAAGACCAGGGTGTTGGGATGATAGAGGGGTGAGGAAGAGCAACAAGGGCATGGGGGTCTTCACCAGCCTCTCTTCAAAGGCACTTTTTGGGGACTTTTCAGAGTGCTTTGCATGACAAGGTCTAAGTTAAAGTATAAAATTTCTGTATCTGTATGAAAATTATAATAATATTCTTTGAGTTGTGTTTGCAAAAACACTCTTCCATCACTCACAGGGTGGTGGCACAAGATCTGGGCTCTGGTGGAGGTGGCATGTGCCAGGTGTGCTGTGGTGACTTCACAGAAATGTGACAAAGATTTATTCTTTGCCTTACAGAGGGTGCTTTCTGTAGACAGACGCAGAGATAATAATTTTGAATTTTCCAAACTGGGGGATCCAAGTTACACACCTGAGGCCAGTGTGTAACACCTGTGGATGAGGATTTCCCTACCTGAATTTGTAAACAAGAATTTGCAAGGACTCTGAATACCTGAACTCACCTTGCCAAAAATCCAGTCCCTTATCTATGCACCTTTCAGTGGAGCTGAGCCCTCACCTTAAATACCCCAGGCTGATAATCCTGCCCTCAGGAACCGAAGATCTCATCTGATACCCACTGAAATCAACGGAACAATTGATTGTGGGTGGCTGTCCCAAGGAGCCCTGAGGGCATGAAGATCACAGTCAGCCTGGATCAGAGGCAGAGCTCTGCTGCCACCAGCTCCTCCCAGTAGGCACCAGCATGGACCAGTTGCCACCGAGCTGATCAGCTGTTCGGCCCAGAGCACTGCTCCTTGTCTCTGTGCACCTCATGAGCTTGGGGCAGGAGCTGGAGTTTTATGAGTTCAGGTAAACTGGAGCAGGAGATGAGAGGAAGGAGCAGTTGGAAAGGCAGAGACAAATGATACCTCCAGTGATGAAAGCCACCTTCACTGCAGCAGGGCTAAGACAGTGCCAAGATGATTGCCAGTTAAGCATGTATTAGGCAAATATCTCTCCTTCCTTCCAGCTAGGCCTCCAGTGCAATTGCCTTCTCCTACAATTTACTGGATTGAAAGTGCATTGAGTGACAAAATTACTTTTTTAACGGCTGCAAAGAAGAAAAAAAAAAAAAGAAAGAAAATCACAAACAGTTGACAATTCAAGAGAAAAAGACTTTTAAAAAATTGATAGTGTTTTTTCTGTATCCTTGTCAGAAAGGCTTTCAACTTCCCTCTTGGAAAGCAAAGACATGAAGGAGGTACTGGGAAAGGGATTTCTGCACGGGCACCTGCTGTTATTACCGCAAGCGGTGACAGCGAGTGGAGGCATTTAGGATTAGTCCCTAAGAAATGGTGATTATCAGGACTTCTTTCTGCAGGACCTTTGCTCATTGGTCTTCGTGCCAGCCAGTAACAGGATTTGCACGACTCCAGCCAGCTGCTTGGGGAATGTGTCCCATTCCAGCGCTTTACCATATGCCATGGAGCATTCACGGCAATGAGCATGACTCATGAGATCAGCTCACGCCTGCATAAGGTTTTCCACAAATTTGGGATGATTTAACTCAAATACATGCAAGGCTCACGCTGAGCTCATATTCTAACCCAAATAAAAAGGAGCGAAGAAAGGCGACGAGCAGAAATTGTGTGGTGTCCTCGAAGCCAAAGGGATTGGTCTTTCTTGGAGGTCCTTGACATCCCCCTGCTGTTGTCCTTGGAACCTTCCACAGGTCTCCATGGGCCCAAGGCAGAGGAATCCATCCCTGCCTGGCTCAAGTGGCCCAAGAGGCAGCTGTGGTGCAGGCCAGACACTCCCTGCAATAAGGGCTCCTTCCAAGAGCCTCCCCAGCACGGGAGCCAAGGGTGCTCCCTGCCAGGATGTCACAAGACTGTGAGTCAGGGAGGATCACAAAGTGTTGTTCTCAAAATGCAGCTTAATAAAAGCCAGTGTCAAGGTAAAGGCACCTGTAAATGAGGCAGCTCAGAGCTTTACAGCCTGGCAATGGCACTGCTGGGCAGCTCCTGACCATGGGGATCTGCTCTCATTCCATCCTGTTCTCAGAGCAGCTTTTTGGTCTCTCATTGCCACAGGATGGGTCATTTGCAGACCAGTGCTGATAACGAGGCAGATAACCAGCTCCTTCCTCTCCTCAGAGTGCAGGTTTGATTGGTGGGTGACAGCCAATGTGGACAGTGAGGAAGCCCAGCTCTGCTGCCTGGGCCACCTGCAGTGAACATTCTGTAAATCAGACTGGTCCAGAGCAGTGTCCATGGCATCCACCTGGCACTGCCATGACCCTCTGGAATCCCATAGCTGGACCACAGCTGGCACTTCTGAACAGACCATCAGGTTCAGCCCTGATGGATGGGCAGGTGAGCCCCAGTGTGCCTTGTTTGGTGGGGTGAGGAAGAGGATGGTGCAGTCACTGATAGTTGTCTCTCGGCCTGACAGTCATGGTGATTCTAAAATGGCACCTGCTTTCCACTGGTGGCCTCAGTGACCGTGGGCTTTCCTGATCTCCAGTAATTCCCTGGCTGCTGCGTTCACTCTAGATCCTGTGAAGGATGTCCCCTGCCCAGCTGTATTTCAGACAGCTTAACTCCTTCCATCAGCAAATCCTTCTGTCCTCCCCATCCTTCCAACTTTACAGCTTCAGGAAAACTCCCCTTCACATTCCTGACATCCAGGTGACACACCCAGGTGCTGCCACATTCACCTGGACCCTTCCAGCCAGGCAGGAGGTCCCTGAACAGCAGAAAGTCATAATCAGATAACCATGGCCAAAACTGCCCATTCCAGCACCTGGGTGAAGACATCTCAACTGAAAACTTTCTTGCTGATTTCCCGGAGCTGATGGTGCCCTTCACTCCTCTCTGGCATGTTCAGGGTTGCATCCTAAGCATCCAGACAGTACCCACGAGATTTGGTGCAAAAGGTGACCTTTCCCTTTGGAGCCCCTCTGCATACCCACCCAGTGCACACCTCTGCCTTTGTTTGTCTCCTGAGCATCGTTAGGGTTAGATAATGATCTCAGAGGTGCTAAGCTGATAATCACCTACCTCAGCTACTCCCAACACTTTGTCAGGCAGGTCGCTAATGAAAACACAAAGTGTAAAGATATCCCCTTCCCAAGGTAATGGAAAACCTGCGTGGAGATTGACATTAGAAACAAGATAGGCAGAGGGAGAAGCCAAGTCAAAAGGAGGAACATCTGGTTCCGTTTTCCTTTGTGAAATTATCTCACACTGACCAAGCAGTACCTTCTCTGAAGTATATAAACGCTGAAGACACACACACATGGTTGTTATCAAATGGTATTGTGCAAAATTAAATTGGCTACTTTATGGTGAAATGGAGAAGGAAAGCAGGCATTTCAAACACATGCGTGTCTCTCAGCGAGGTCTGGAAGCGATCACGATGCAAGGATGGCTACTTTAAAATATCTACAAATAGTTAAGGCCATTCTGTGAGATGAATAAGCTGGGGCTGAATTTAATAAAGTTATCAAGGCCATAATAACACAGGGGCCAGTGCCTGAAACTAATAAGTGGTTTGGTGAGTATGAGATAGTTCATATGTGCAGAGCATTCCTCCAGCGCTGACTTGCAGAGGTAAAACACCAGGCCAAATCTCTCTAACCTCACCCAGATGTGCAGAACGTCTGCCCTTTGGCCAGCTGGCCTGGAGGGGACATTCAGCACGTTTTTGGCCAAGGGACAGTCACAAGCCCTTCGCTGAGCAGAGCTGGTGGGTGCCCACAGCAGGCACGTGCTTGCCCTCAGCACGTGTGCTCCCCATGCCAGTCGGTAGCACTTTTGTGGTTTAAGAAGAGAATCAAAAAAACCTTCACCAGAAACAATCTGTTACTGCAAATTTTGATCTGATGTTTTTCATCAGTAGCTTCAGGGAAGGTTCCTTAGGGATCCAGACTTGCTGACCATCCCCAGCCACAGCCAGGGGATCTCACTGGTCCCTGGAGCTGGGAAAGACATGGGGACAGGTCTGAACATTGGGTGTGGAGAAATGTTCTCCTTCATGTTCTCCAAAAATGATAATTTCCATGAGTGGAAAATCCCATATCTCTGGTTTTATTTTTACTTTTGTTTTTCTAATTCTGAGGAATATTTTAGATATGAGAAATTTTCTCTGGATGAGAAATTCCATTACTGCACATGTTGGGAGGAAAGTGTTTAGTTTTTCCATCAGACAGGTGGCAGAGCAGGAGAGAGGGCTTGATTTTCCTGAATTTCACTCTGGAGAGTGGAGTTCACCAAACCATGCAGTGACTGCAGCACTTTAGTTTAGGTAAACCCACCTTTCCCACAGAGCTGCAAACCTGGGCAAAGGGTGAAGTAAGAACCCTACTTATTTAATTTTTTTTTTTTTTAATTTCAGTTTCAGAAGCAGAGACCCACGAGCAGTGCTGGGGCTGTGCTTCAGGGAACTCAATTCTCATTCCTTTGAAAATTCTTGTTCTACTGGTTGGGAATTTTGTTCAGCATTTCCCTTCCCAGCTGGCATCATGGGGCTGAACTTTCTCAAGGTTTTGACTGTGTGGAAAGAAGAAAAAAGAAGGGCAGATTTCATCTAGCTTGGATTAACCCGGGGAAAGATTTTTTTCCAGAGATCCTAATCTGAAACCGCTTCTTCCCCGTGGTAGTTCACAACCTCTGACGTACATCCACAGGGATGGACTCTGCAGCTGGGAGCACCAATGGGGCTGTCCCAGGCTCTGGGAAGAGATGAATCGGCATGTTGGCTCAGGAGATTAAGAACCAATTCTACTCCAGCCACGGACTGTGGAAACCATAGCATTTATGTAAAAGCACTTGGTAGAATTTACTCACCAATTTTTCCAGGGAGGGGAGTTTAGCTGAGATTCAAGACATCTCCCAGAGCTGTTTCTGTTGTGATTAATTTTAAAACTCCTCACTACAGCCCTCTGCAAAGGTAGGAGAGCTGGCTGCAGCCACATCCTTTGGAGCAAATGGTTACTGAGGAAACTTTCAAAGTGCCTTGAGAAACAACTCTGAGCCCCAAGTTTCAATGGAAATGCAGTGAAGAAAAGCTCAAAAAGCAAACTACAAGCTCCTCTCCCAGATTTCCTTTTCCTTTCATGGCGCAAATTAGAGAATACAAACTTAGTGGAATTGCAAGCATCTAAGAATAGCTTTGATTTTCCTAAACATTTACAATTCTGTTTTATGTACATCGTCAGAAAAAGAGCAAGGAAATAGAAAATGTAAATCTTTAAATGAACCTGAATACCAAGGAGACTTTACATATCTGCTTGGAACAAATGGGATGTTGCAGCTAAATATCAAACAGGGGAATCAGAGAGTTTCAATAGCCGT
>NW_005054498.1:907446-926189 GCF_000277835.1 Geospiza fortis | reverse complement strand
GCAGGTTAAGAAAATTGTTGTAACTTGCTACCAATTTTGCAGCCTGTTTGGTTTCACAGCTCCCAGAGCCAGAATCCCATCTCCATTTCAGAGAGCAGCAAGTCCATGCTAAGCTGGATGTCAAAATCCTCCTGGAAAGGGGCTGGGAAGGTGCTCCATGGATACTGTCCCCATTAAATGAGCACCAGGCAAGGTCTAATGAACCCAGCAGCTGTGGATCTGAAACATCCCCTGACATGGAAGATTTGCAGGAATTCCAGAGAGCCTGTTGGGTACCTTTGATAAAAAGTCACCTTTACAACAGGGATATTGTTCTTGGTTGTTCCGCAGTGCTGAGAGAAAAGTTGAATTTGGGGGAAGATATTAGCCCTTTCCTCAGCAGGACAGCCCTGATAGAGCAGAAAGCATTAAGAAAGCAATTTAAAAAACATAATGCTCAGGAAGAACATAATTTTACCACCAGCTGGGTGTTAAATTAATTGTGTGCAAGTCAAATGCGACACGAGATGGAAAAGTCAGGCTTAAAATGTGTGTCCTTTTCTAAGAGCAATTCTGTTTCTTGGTTGAAAACAAAGGGTGAATCTCAAGGAAAGCATCAGGTGATCAGTGAGTGATATCCTGATGGATTAGCCCAGCACACACTTGCCTGGAAATGTTCTGGGGTCAGCAATGGGTTATAACTCTGTCCAACGCTGAGTTCTGGGCACCCTTGGTGTGTATGGAGAGGAATTTTGGGATCAGGAAGGAGGCTGCCTATGGATGGGCAGAGCCAGGACTCGTCTCAGCAGGCTGAGGGAGCTGCGTAATGAAACCTCAGAGGCTGCAAAGTGTTACCACTCCCATTTTCTCACTAGGTAAACTGAGGTCAGGGATGCTTTTTGACTTGCCCAAGGTCATGCACAAATTAGTGGTAGAGCCAGAAACAATACCTAAAAGACCCTGTTTCCTTTCATTGCCACAGTGTTTTCCATTGCAGATGCAGAAATGTTGTGGGTCTGTTGTTCAAAAAGAACCCATTACCCGTCTGCAGGGCTGGGATCAACCTCAAGGGAGATCAAATAGCCCCGTGGTGAAAAGGCATCCCAGAACAGCTGCCTGCTGCTGACTGGTTTCTAGGCTGAGATTTCCTCAGTAGCATCGTTTCTGGTTCCCACTGAACACTTAATTCAGATTGATGGAGCCATCCTGCAAAGCAAGAAACTTTCACTTACAGATATGCAACTTCTGCACTTGTTCAAAACAGCCAGAAATGTTATTTATACCAAATTTACAGCTCAAAGCTATCAGCTGCTAAAGCCCCTCCCTGCCTGCTCCTTCCATCTTTTTTTTCTTCTTTCTTTTTTTTTTTTTTTTCCTTTTCTGGTCAGACTCTTGTTTTGGAAATACCCCAGACTGTAATAATTTTACTTGTACTGCATTACTTGGCTTTGTTCACTACTGATGAAGTGCCAGCTCTGAAGTGCTGCCAGATGAGAGTAGGCATCCTGCAGCACTGAAGGGAACTTTCCTGGGATGATTTACTGGTCGGGTCACCCTGCAAGTGCTCTGAACAAGGCTCTGCCCTCATGGGGTTAAGGTGGGAAGGTGCACAGAAAATCCCATGCACTGCACCCACAAAGCCAGGGAAGGGGTTGCAGCTTCAGCTCGAGCAGCTCTGGCCAAGTGGATGAGAAAATGAGCAGCAGCAAAATTTTAGGGGTGATTCAGGTTCCCCAAGCAAGGCCATCCATGGTGTGAAGCAGCAATGGGAACGGGGGAAACGCAGCCACCAACTACCCGTGGTCCCACTCCAGACTCGCCTCCCAGCTGCTTTGAGCTCCAAACCAGGGTTAGCTCAGTTCTCAGGCCCAGATTCACTCCAAAGATCTGAGTCTTGATGAACATTTTAACTAACTTGGCCCAAACCCCCAGTTCATAAGAGAACACAAATCCAGGCACTTTGATGTGGTCTGAGGTTTTGTAAAGAAAGGTTCAGCTGGCTCTCGAGCTGACTTTGGGTTTGGCTGCTCCTCCTGGGTCACTCCAGCCTGCAAGGGCTGGTGTGGGCTGGCCCAGGGCTGCTGTCACTGTCACAGCTGGGGACAGAGCAGCTCCTGGCACTGCCAGTTGTAGAGAGGCAAGAAAATATTGGGGAAAGGATGCCATTAACTCTTTGCAGGCTGCACCGTGATCTGCCACAAGGCCTTCTAGAATTTCATCCCCTGATGGCTTTCTACAAAGAACCCACCCTCTGCAACAGAATTTAAACAAGCAGATCATCTTACATGCTTTTCTTGGGCTTGAGTCATTTTAACAGTTTAACTTGCCTCTTGGTAAGGTCTACTGAACTATTACTGCAAAAATCAGAATG
The DNA here is from genome assembly GCF_000277835.1 of Geospiza fortis. Classification (NCBI taxonomy): domain Eukaryota; kingdom Metazoa; phylum Chordata; class Aves; order Passeriformes; family Thraupidae; genus Geospiza; species Geospiza fortis. The sequence continues at coordinate 923,839 of NW_005054498.1, read as the reverse complement.
CCACAGTTTCCCCTCATTATTCTCCCTTGCACAGGTTTCAGGGTGTAGGTGCAATATCTTAGCAAAGAAGAAGGAATTGTTTTTTTCCTGGGAAAATGTGATGGACAGCAAGTGAAAGTGAGCTCCTGGGGAGTGAAGTCCTTTGGGTACTTGTGGATGTCACTGCAGTGGCACCCCAGCTCACTGACCAGTAACTAGCTTGGTTGAAGTCTGGCTCAGCAGATCCAACTACAAAGACTTGCAGTTTTGAAGGACTCCTTTCTTGCAAGAATATATAAGAATCCTTTCTAAGAGCAACTGCTTAAGTCCCTCCTGTGATCTCCCACAGTAGACCTAAAAAGTAGATTAAGAAAAGTAATAAGCTAAAGGGAAAAAACCAGTGCTTTGCTCATTTATTTTATACATTAAGGGGAACACTGACCTTCGAGATCTCTTTTTTCCCTAGAATATGGTGATGAATAGAATGTATTCTGACTTTAAATGAAACAGAGTGCTTTGAAAAGACAGAAAATTAGCAACATATGGGCCAAAGGACCCAAAGAGATGAGAAAAAAGGAGGGGGAAGAAAATGAAGGGAAGTTTCAGATGTCGCTGTGATCCTGCAGCAGAATATTTTAATGTTTGTGCTATGAGGGGAGGTCAGGCCCCCTTTGGACATCCCCTGGTGTTGTCATGAGGCCTTTCTGTGTGCAAGGCAAATAGAAATTGCACTTCCTTCACTGCAAATGCTCCTTTAGGCCAAACCAGAGGATGCCAGAGAGGGAAAGGACAGCAGGATCTTACAGACAAGGTGATTTTCCCCTTCCTTATCCCCTCTCTGCTGTCACCCAGACCTAGCTGATTGTGTTTGATACAATATCCCCTTCCAGATTCCACAAAAACCTTGGAGTCCCTGGATTTTGGTCCCTGGTTCTTAGCTCTGCAGTGGCCAGAGGAGGACTTGGGCATGAGGCAGGAGAGTGGATGTCCTTGGGTGTCCCTGGATGTCCTTGGGTGCCCCTGGACATCTCCACACTGCAGAACAGCCACCACCAGCTTCCCCACAGGAAGGTGTGCTGGGTGTACTCCAAAGGGACACCAGTCCTACTAGCTGGCCACCAGCACTGCTCACAATTCCATTTTCCACAGCCCCTTTTTCCATAGCCCAGCACTTCCTCAAGTATTTGCCCCACCCACACCATCCCAGACACTTGCACCACAGACAGGCCCTGCTTTGAGCTCACCACTGACACAAGCATTTCCTTATTTTTATTCAATTAAGTCAATTTAAAAAATTCATATTGCCAATTATATTCCTACTATAACTTTCCCTTAACTTACTTTTTTTTGGAGGAAGAATTTCCATGTTTTTCTCAAAAGTATATTTGAAATATTCCATTTCTACAGGAGTAGGCAGCACACTCTGTAAGGGGTGGTTGGTTAAAAATAGCCTATGACCCAATCAAGTGCTAATTACCTGAGCCTTTTGGATGGCTGGGAATCTTCATTCAATCAGGAGTTAGCTAAAGCAGGAGCTGCAGTATCAAACTCTGCAGTTAACTTTGTGTAATCACTTAAGCGTCTTATTAATTGATTCAATATTCTTAATTAAATTAAAAAACACTCCCATTTTAATTAAGGTTTGATTCAAGCCAGCCAGAGCAAGGGGACTTGGAGTGAAGGCTCCCAGCTTCACCCCTGATGCTACTGCAGCGCTTGTGCTTGGAGAGGCCATGTGCTGATAGGAAATCTCTCCAGTGGAAGGGAATAAGTGCAGAAAAATCCAACCTGGCCATTCCTGTCACTGCTCTGGTGACACTGGCAAGTGCCACATTTATACATTATGCAGACAGCTATGAGAAACTAAATGCTATTTCTTTTTCCCCAAGTGAAACCAAATCTGGGTAAAATTAACATTCTGTCCTGTGAGTACATTTAGTCCAGATCCAAGTCTGCTTATTTTTTCCATTCTGTCTCTGTCATTTTAGCTCATTTGTCTCTCAGCTGAAAACAAAGTGGTGGTGAGGGGGGAACTGTTCTGCTGTTGGACAAGCATGAAAACTGTTCTGTGCTCCCCAAAACACCCCTAACCCCTAAGGTTACCCCTTCATATACCTTAATATACAGTAATATATATATATATATATATATACACACCCCATACTTAATATTTGCACAGACCTGCCATCATTTTGCTTCCCCCCACATATTTTGGAGTGTCTGGTTAAAAATTACTAAATTACTTTGGGCTTTGCTTCTCGTCTTAGCCATTGTGAAGCTTTGCATTTGCACAGGATGCACAAATATTTCTATAAAAGTCTCTTTTTAAAATTTTTTTCTTTTTTTTGCAAATGCTGCTGCTTCCTTCCAGAGCTGCATGTGCTTAAATCAGCAGAGTGTTAAAGCAGTGAAGTAAATAGGAAGCTTGTGAGTGAAATGCTTGATCCAAGAGCTCTTGCAGTAATAGCATAAACCCCTTTTGGCATTAACTGTGGCCCACTTTGGGGAAGGACAGGAGAGAAATTAAGCCCCTCTGGGCTTTGGCTTCTGTGCCATGCCTGCCTGTTAAGGTCCTGCTTTGTGTGAGGTTGTTAAATGGCTCATGGATTATGGAAATCCTTTAGCAAATGGGCTCTCTGAGCAGGTCTTGGGTGTTTTTCAAAGAGGAAGTCAAAGTCCTGGGATGGGGTTGAAAATTACAAATGCCAGGCCCAGCCCAGCACAAACTCCTCCAGATGCTGGTGGGACAAGTCATGATTTGAATACTGCTGACTCTTACAGAACTAAAAGTTGTTTCTCAGTGTTTCTTCTGGTCTAAGTGACCACCAGCTCCACCTGCCTCCTACAGTGTGGAAAAAAGCCCACCTCAGCCCCTTGTCCAGACTCACTGGACATCCATGCCTGGGGTACAACAAGTGAGGCAAGCAGCACCCTGAGGTCTCATTGTGCCCTCAGAGCAGTGTCACTCAGGTCGAAGGCTCCTGGTCCCAGCTGGTTCCAGCAGGGAGGACACTGACAGCCTGGGGACACCAGTCCGTAAACATGACCACAAAGTGACACCCTGGGCCCTGGGATCGGCCTGTCAGCCATGGCAGCCCCTGAGCCTCTCCCAGGCTGCTGTTGGACAATTTATTTGCAGATGGGCTCATTTTCAATGAGCTGCTGGCTCTTCCCACAGCCCAGTTCTCACAGCCTCACACAGATCTGCAGGTGACCAGAGAAGAGACCTTAAAGCTCGTCCAGTTCCACCTCCCCACCTTGGGACACCTTCTATCCCAGGCTGCTGTGAGCCCCATCCAGCCTGGCCTTGGACACCTCCAGGGATGGGGCAGCCACAACTTCCCTGGGCATGATTTTGCTCTCAGGCTCCCTCACAGACCCCAAGCGCTGGGATTTAAGCTCTATCTGCTCTCCATCAGTTTCTCCTCTGCCCATCAGGTCCTGCCTTGTGGGCCAGGAGGGCTTTGGGCCCAAGCCCAATGGTGCCCTCACCCCGCTGAGGCTCCTGTGGGACAAATATCCCCAGCCAAGCCTCATCCTCACCTTCATCCCTACACCAAGCTCATCCTCACCTTCATCCCCACACCAAGCTCATCCTCACCTTCATCCCCACACCAAGACATTCCAGGAGCAGAGGACACCATCCCCAGCTGGCCTGGGATGTGGTTATGCATCACCTCTGACACGGGAGGCCCCACAGGAGCTTTTTTTCTACTGGCTGCCTTCCCAACTCCCCCCAGCCTTTCCACACCGTGCAGCACATGGAACATGGAGCCCTGAGGGCTATGCCCTCAGATAATGATTTTTAGGGTCAGACAAACTCTGCCCTTTGCTTCCCCTTTGCACCACGAGGACCCCACAGCTGAGAGCCAAGAACACCAGCCAGAATCTCCCAGCCATGGATTTGAAGTGACATCATGACTTTGTCTGGGTTTTTTGCTTTGTTTCTTTTTTTTTTTTTTCCCAAAAGGATCTCTCCAAGCTCACCTCTCGTGGTTCCTTGCACTGATGTTGCTGGAAGAGATAAGGCTGGGTTTTGGCCAGAGTCCAGCTCAACTGTTGATGGAGCCGTGCAGTTCAGTGCCGAGCTGCAGGACTCTTCCTCCAGAATAAAGGCTCCTTTTCAGTTTACAGACACAAATACATGAATAAAAGCATATTTCATGCGTGATGTCTAAGTGTATCAATCAGATAACTGGAACTGGTGTGCGTGTGGAGAAATTTCTGACGTAATACAACTTGTACAAAGAAGAAAGGCGCTTTCATTAATCTGCTGCTTGGAATGTCACTTGTACACCAACGAGTGATTCAGTAAGAACTTGGAAAAACAAATGAAGCCATCGTTTTCAAATATGCAGGAGCCTCCCAAATTACAAGAATGACTGAGTGTACAGGATTCATAAGCAGGAAAAGACTCCCAGATTCCAGAAAGATCCAGAAAAATAACTGGAAAATGCAGAGCAGGTAGGCATAAATGATGCTGATGTGTCCAACAGAAAATAAACCAGTTCATATTGTTCTCTCTTTTTTCGGGAAAGGAGGAAATCACCACAAAAAATAAGATCCTGAGGAACAGAGTTTGCAACAATCCTCATGCAAATTGCCTTTGTAGTGTGAGTACAGAGGGGACTTGAGGACTCCTGCCAAGATTAAGAGTCTCCTGCATTCAGATCTCGTGTCCTGTTGAGATTTACAGCTTGTCTGTAACATAAGGACAGAGTCTTCCATCATGTCCTTGTAGACCCAAGAATGCACAATATTCAAGACTCATTGGGACCAGCTCACACAGATACAAGTGGTGGATCCACACTGCAAAATTCAGCTCTGGATATGGGTTTAAATGCCCTGAAGAATGACGAGTTTGGATTTACTAGAAAGCACTACATTAAACAGAAGGTTTTATTTGAATCAAAGAAAGGAAATGAAATTTAGGTGGAAATTCCACCATCAAAAATTCCTACACTGTGTTTCAGTGTTTTGTCACCTACAGATGGGTAAATATTGTTCTGTCCTTGGACATCTCCATTCTATCTTAAGTGACTTTTGTGTAGGCACAAGATGATATTTAATAATATTATTTAATCTTAAGTGAGAAACAGTTTCTTTTCTCTGAGAATGAATAATTTCCTATCATCTTTTTTTATTACTCACAAGTATTTATAAGGTGTCTGTCACACAGGTATCCAAGTGCCAGTTTTTTTTCTTGTAAAGAAAAATGAAGGTCTTTGATTATTTTTTTAAAGATAATTTCGTACCAAGCAAATGAAGCTTTCATTTAAGAGGTATTAAAAGAATAGTTGTAAAAAAAGGAGGAAACACCACTCCAGGGATAATAAGAAAACTATATCTGCTTTACAGCTGCTATGACCCATTCCAGTATCTCCCCAAATGTGGTCTTGCACCACTGATGATCCATGGAATATTTGCTGGAGCTCCACAGAGATCTTGGCTCTCTTCCCCATTTTCAGTTCCTGAAATATATATATGATATAAAATTTAAAATACACATTATTCTTTCCTAATGCAGCTTTTCACTCCAGCATGCATTGCTCTTGACAGAGGGAAGTGGTGGGGCAGGCATGCAGCCAGTTCTGCTGCAGGAAAGGAAGAAAGGGGCAAGGAAATCTGGAATTTAAGAGATAACTGGGAGTAATGAACATTTCCCCAGGACAGGTTGCTGTCCATACAGGAAAATGAAGCTGTCCCATTGTTGGGGTCTGGTGGCACCATTGGCTCTTGGTGGTGATGAGAGAAGGGGACACATCCAACATGAGATCAGCCAAGTGTCCCATTGAAAAGTGGCATTTCCCCATAAAATGCAGAAGAAACTCTGGAGTTCCTCCCTTGTCTTGCAGGGTAGGTGCAGAAAACGGGGCTCCAGCCACCAAAACCGTCCTTGGTGCTTTTAGCGCTGGATCCTTCTCCGATGAGGCGTGGAGTAGCAGCGACAGGATAAAGGAGATAAAGGAAGCCGGTCAGCAAAGGGTTAATCCCCCAAAGACCAGCACAAGCGATAACAGTACCCTGCTAATGACAGTGCTGGGATAGCAACTGATAACAGCAACACGGGCCACCCAAAAATGTGTCAAACCTGTCGGTGCTTTGGGGTAAATTAACTGGTTTTAGGGCTGCACCTCACACGTGGATAATGTTTTGGAGACTTACATGCCATAGAGAGGGGAGCAGAGGAGAGAGGAATTTGCAGCTTTCGTGCAGCCTTTCTTTTCCCAGGGAGGATGGGAATCTCAGTCTGCAGGGCCATGGATGGAGCAGCAGCTCTGGAGCCTCACCTCTCCCTCATCCCTGGTTCTGATCAATGCCACCGCAGAGAACAGACCTTCCAGCCAAACCCTCCCGTATAAAGGTTTAGCTCAAGCCCTGTGTGGTGCTGATAAACATCTCAGAGTCACTTGGGGCATCTGCATTGAGGAGGGGACATTTCCCAGCTGCTGCTATGGGTTTGCACAGGCTGAGTGGGAGCACACAGCGAGTGCCAAAGGACCAGCCCAGCATTCCCACAGATTTATCCTGGCCATGCCATTTTGTCCCCATCCACAAGAGCAGCGACATCCAAAAAAGCTCTGCCCATTCCAAATGGAAAGGCTAACAATTATGCCCAGCTAATTATATCCTGATAAAAACATTATTCCATCCCAGTTCTTATTTTCATATCTATCTTCTGTTTATTCAAAGTAAACACCCTCAAATTATTATTATTACTATACTTTCTTAAAAATACAAGATACCCCCAACCTTATTTTCAGGGATACATGTACATTAGAGATAAGGTGATTTAAAAAGAAAGTCATTTTATACTGTTAATTGTAAGCAGAAAACAATAAGCTCCCCATGAAAATGCATAAATAAAGCAACACATGGGCCTCAAATGCTAGAAGTTCAGTAATTGCTTTTCTGATAAAATGTTTTCAACTTCTTAATATTATTTTTATAGCTAGAAATCTTGCTTTCAGACAATGGGCTAGGAGCTGGCATTCCCCACATGTTTTAGACAAATAATGCACTCCTGATCGAAAGCAATGGAAGAATTGCTCCTGCCTTGTGGGTATTATATTTTTTAATCTACCAATAAGTTTGGTTTTTCTTTCATTTTTTTTTTTAGTTTTACAGAAAGTAATTCCAAACTGTAAGCCACGACTGACCTAACTACTTATTAAAAATGCTAATATGCTTTTGTGCTTTGATGTCTGGTGAACAATGAAAGGGAGAGAGTTACTCTGGGACACTGTAATCCTTTATTTGTCACTAAGTTATGACACCCAGCAGAGCTGTGTGACAGTCCAAATCAATCATCCCCCCGTGCACTGCAGGCCTTCTCTGCCTCCTGCAGAGTCTATGCAGTTTAATTAGCTTTTTTTCACACTAGCATAATGTACATCTGCAGCTTCAGCAAGAAAAAGAAATGGAGGATAGTTCACTGGGATACGGTGCCTTAAAAAAAGTTCATATTAAAAAAAAAAGTCTGAAAGAAGAAACATCACAATCCTTTGTAGTTTACTTCAGAGGAGTTTGCGGTAGAAATCTACAGGACTGGGTACTCTATATTGTTAAATGTAGATTTTTTTTTAACCTAATAAAGGGCTTTTCAGCTAAAATCTCAGATGGCATTTAAAGCCTTGTTCTTTTCTAATGGTCTATATCTTTTATACCTTCTTCTCGCGGTTGATCATGCAGCAGCTCATTATCTGCTCCTCTCCCCCTCCCCACGGTGGGCTGGCACAATGGAGGCTTCAAACTGATATTTGCTGGTTAGAACTCGCTGCCCCATCCCTGGCTGGAGGAGGCAAAGCCCTGCTCCCTCCCACCAGCACCGACCCCATGGCCAGAGCCCGCTGCACGTGCTGGATGCACAGTAAATAAGAATTCCCCACGATCAGCCAAGCAGGAGCCCATGGGAGCGTGGGTGGAGAGGGGCAGGCAGGGGCTGAGCCCGCCCGGCATCCCCTCAGCTGCCCTGCCCGAGAGCAAGCGACGTCAGGGGAGAGAAAACCTTCAGATAAATGGGATTCCGTCATCCTAAGGAAATATTTCTGGCCTTATTAGGCTCGTGGTCGGATCTGATGACACATTCAACCAAATGAAACCAACTCAGGCTCTGCCTTGTTTCAGAAGGGCAGTATCCCTTTCCAGCCATTCCAGCTGAGCTGATAGAACTTGTTAAATGATGGTGCAAGCTAAACTGCCTGGCTTTTATTTGCCTTTTCTCCCCTCCACGTATGCTGAGGAAGTTTAAAGGCCGGAGCGACCCTTCCTCGCGCTGTTCCTCCGAGCGTGGCCACAAAGGAGTCACCTGCAGGACTCGGCAGTTGCTTTATACAAATGCTAGATTACATTACCAGAGGCTTGTCACTCCTAATAACCTCCCAGCAGAGAAATGCATCTGAGGAGACGACGGGTTGGGTTCAAACGGGAGCACTCCACAAGAGCCAGCACTTCCCATCCGCGGCTGGAGGAGCTGGGCCGCGGTGGGAGCGCCTCACAAAGGCTGTGCCTGCGCAGGGATGAGGTCCAGTGGGTCACCCTGGTGGAGACCACCACAAAGGCTGGGGAGCAGTCAAAGACATTTATCAGCCTCTTGATTTTGAAGCAGAACTCTGCCTTCAAATAGCAGCAATTTGCTTAAGATCTGCTCGGACTGCTGATGTTCCCCTCCAGCGCCTTCGCTCGTGAAATGCAGACGTGATGCACCAGTTCTGGGCTCTAATGAAAGAACAAGAGCACTGGCCAGACCTACTGTCAAAGACCCTTTCAGAGCTGTACCTGAAACTGTCTTTTAAACAGCACCTCTCTAATCCTTCAGTGCAAAAATACTTTATCCTCTTGTGGGAATTATACATATTTCCCAGTTCAAAGAGGTATAAAATATAAATGTACGTCTGTACAATTCAGCATTAAGAAGAGTAAATAGTGTACAGTGCCTTTTCATCTTTAGATTTCAAGTTGCTTAAGCATTTAGAGACTACAGTTGGCATTTCTTGCTGTGCTGCTTCTTGGTCTAATGCTATTATTGAAAATACTTTTATCCTGGGCCTTGGCTGGGGTAATTCCTTTGAAAAATCTTATTCCACACTTACGCCAGCAATTCTCCTCTGTTTCCCCCTTCCAAAACAGATAATTCATTAAAACCGTAATATGCAGTTTTAACATATTTCCAGTTTAATGTTTAATGGAGTGTTTGAGGTCTGGTGGACAAAAGCACTAGATCTCTTGTTCAGAAGTGAAACATTTTGAAATTATGACAATAACCCAGCTGAGCTCCCCTCTGTGAAGAGTGAAGAGCAGCCATGCTCCTCATGAGAGAGTTTTTCCCACAGGACCCTCTCCTGGGTGTTTCAGTGCAAGCAACCACTTCCCTCCCAAAGCATCCCAAAGATGGATCTTCAAGGACTTGGAGAAAGACAAGCAGAGGAGCAGCCCATGTCTCATCAGCCATGCTCTCAGGAGACCAGAGCACGCTGGGCTCCTCAGAAACATGACCAGAAGGACACACACACTCCTCCTGCTCTTTATCCACACGCCAGGGGACTTGCAGGGACACTTCATCAGCCAACACCTTTCTCCTGGCCCGTGTGCCCAAACCACTGCACTCCCAGTTCCTCTTCCCAGGGAGAGCCTGCGGGTTTTTCTTTTCATTTCCACCCCCATCCTTCCTGGCCAGAGGACAACCCTCACCCCAGAACAGGCTCCAAGACAGGTAGTGCAGGGTGCCAGGGAGTGTTGTTTGATTAGAGGAAAGGATGAAAAGTGAGATGAAACCTCACTCCTTCCTGTTTCTTATGCCTTGTTAGTGGAAATCTTTTGGGGATGAGGAAAACCGAGAGCTTTAAGGATTCCCTGTAAGAGAGAATTTAGAGCAGAAAAGAATTTTTCCTTGTATTTCAGCAGGTTATACATTGAAGAGAAAGAGTTCCCAGTCAAATAATAAAAAATAATTTGTGAGCCATCTAATGCCTTGCCTTTTGCAGGAGAAGCATTTGCTTTGGTGAAGAGCAGCCTGAGGAAGAGGAGCAGAGGCTGGTTCTGGGAAGATGAAGAGATTGATTCTGTTTTTGAGAAAGTCAGGGGAGGGTGGTTGAAAGCATCGCACTTCCACTGGAAGATGCCCCAGTTACACAGTGAAGACAAATCATGGTATTTTCCTCATTTGCCACACCATCATCTTCTTCAAGGAGATCGAAAAAGCAGAATTTTCCATGTTAGGGCTCAGCAGGTGAGATCTGCAAGAGCTTTCAATGCTGCTACTGCCCCATTCTCACCTTGCCCTGCCCCTGTGAGATGTTCCTGCTCCTGTGGCGCAGGGAATCAGAGGCTCAGCCCTGCAGAAGCTGGGAGAAAACCCTCCCTCCCTCTCCATGAAGCTGCTGGATTTCCCCTGGAGAGCTCGTGGTGCCAGCACAGCTTTGCTCTTCCAGCTCTGCAGGGGAGGGGTGGGCAGGGGTAGGACAGAGGGAAGGGGAAGTGGGGCTGTGATAACATCTCCAACCACCCCAGCAGATCTGCTGGGATTCACCTGCCAGCCCTGAGTCAGACAGGAGGTCAGTGGGACCCATCTCTGTGGCTGGGTGGTTGCCTCCAGCAAAGCCAGGACCTGCTGTTCCAGTGAGGGAGCAGCACAGGGATCCCACCCCGTGCCTGATTTTGGAGCTCTCAGTTTGCTGACACTGGAAAGGCATCAGAGAAGATAGGAGGATACTTATGCAAAGACTTCTATCAATGGGGAGGCCCATCTTCAAAGCTTTGATTTTACCAGGTGCTGGCACCCCTTCTGAGAGCTGTTCTTGCTTGGGGGGATTCCATCTCAAAGTCTTCACATCACAGGAAGGGGAGCCTGGCTTTGAAGAGCCTCACCAGCAATGGGCCAAACCTCCTATTTGCATTTCATTTTTGGCTGTGTGAAGCTGGTTGGCACCAAACAAGCATTTTGCAACCTTTTTAAAGCAACAAGGAGCAGTGTTTGCTGACACAACTCAACACCAGGACTTGTACATGTGCATACAAATGGGAAAGTCACCAGCAGTCTGGGCAGGTGTAGATGAGCAAATTAGAGTTAGAACAAAGCAGTGGTGCACTTGGAGTATGCCCATCAAGTTGCAACAAGCTGAAGTTAATGTTAAATTAAGGGATGTACTTCCAGCATTTGCACTTGGCAGCTGGTTTGATTTCTGAAGTGAAGCCATGAAGAGAACTTTAAATTGAGTTTATTTTAAGGCTGTCTTGTTTGAGTGACTTTGCTGATGGTCCTGGGAATCTGTGTCACGTTGGACTCCAGCAGAATTTCTGCTGGATCCCCTGCACAGCCAGTGGGGCCTGCCTGGTCAGGGAGCAGCATCTTGCAGTATTTCAGAAGCACAAAAGGCATTGCCAAAGGCCACTCAAACTTGTTTTTAACTTCAACTTTACAACTTTATCCAACTCAGAGATTCTTTAATTTCCTAAAGGTTCTTAGAATATAGGGCAGCACTGACATAATCAAAGCAGCCAAGTCTCCTGGCTCAGACACCGTCTCTGACCTTTCTGTGGTTCATTTTCCCTCTGTCACTTACTTTTCAGTGGAATTGCAGAGCTTCACCCTCTAGTGTCTGAGGAGGAGTTTGGAAGGCATTTAAGAAATGAAGGTCATTAGACATTACCTTTCCTGCTGCAAGCCCTTGCATGATGCACAGAGAGGATTATTATGCCCTTGCCCTTTGGTGTAAACAAACCTTGGAGCTGTTCTCTGCCATGTAACCAGAACAAAGCCCTTTGCATCGTTAAACCTCCAACATAAGAGACTCAAGGAAAGCCTATTTACCATGCACAACACAAGAAAGGTTCCCAAATAATCCAAGACAAAACGTCTGTGCTGGGAAAGTACAGAAGTGGGACTGCTGGTTTCCCTTTTATGAGGATCCCCATATTCCCCAGCTCCCCACTGGGCTGGCACAAAGGACCTGGAGCTGCTGGTCCTCCCTGCTCTGCTCGCTGCCCACAGAGGACTTCAAGAAGATGCAGCAAATGTTACGTCATGCTCAAAAATACTTTGTGTAGTGGGTGATCTCTTGGTGCCTGGGGACAGGTTGACAAAAAAGAGGGTTCCCAGGGAGGCAGAGCTTTACACTGAACCCTGAAGACATAGAGAAACTGCTTTGAGCTGTGTGTGACTTGGGTTCTGCTGCAGCACAGATTGTCTGGTTGGGCTGAGGTGGAAGCCAAGGACTTGGTTCAGGTCAACATACCCATGGAGGGGGTCAGAGCCAGCTCAGCTTCCCACAGGGAAGCCAAGCCAGAACGTGGCTGCTGTGCCAGCAGGACTTTGGGAACTTTCCAGCCTAGTGCCCATCCCAGCACCCTCAAACCAGAGCTCCTTTTGCCATTTCCCATCTTTCAATCCTTCCCCTTTGGCCATCCAAGCTCAGCTTGGCTGTGTGGGAGCACGAGGAGGCAGCTCTGTTGGGGTGGGTGTGGGATGTGGCTGGCAGGGACTTTGCAGGGCTGCTGCTCTCCCCATCACACGCGTGGCAATCAAAGCCCCGCGCTCAAAGCCCCGCGCTCGGCTGAGGTGCTGCCCGCAGGGTCTGCAAGGGCAGCTCTCCTGCTTCTTTGTTTAAATGCTGGCCCATTTGTTGACTTGGAGGCACCCACTCCTTAGCAGAGGCAGCAGCACTGAAATCGTGGCTCGCTCTAATGAGCGTCCCTTCAATAACCATTGCCCTGATTTTTGATACCTGGAGAGAAGATGCACCAGCTAGGGAAGAATTTATCAAAAACACGCCACTGACTAGACATCAGAGGGAACCTCAAAGGGACAGTGAACTAGAACAAAGAACAAAAACATTTACAGAAGTGCTACGCTGAAAAAAAGGGAAAGGGAAAAACCGTACTAACAACAGTAACAAGGTCAGCTATAAAACCAGAATTAAAAGGCACTGCTGGGGAAAAGACGACGACTCAAAAAAGCACCAAGAACTAAGAACACAGCTTGCCAATCAGATCTACACAGCTTCCCCTTGATATCTTCCCACTAACAGGCTTTCCTGCAGGACAAGTAAAAAGTTTAAGCGGCCGGCTCTGTGAAGGTGGGCTGGAAGCAGGAAAGCAGATTCACAGCTTTTAACAGAGATTCAGGTTCTCCATCAATGGGATGGCTCAGAGGCTCAGGGGCTTGGCAAGTGGAGCTGTGCAGTGGCCAGGAACGTGAGCAGCCCTCCAGCAAAGCCCATTTAGGGCAGTTGGATAATTTGAATAATTATTAATGGAGGTTGACACCTGAAGGGATGAATGTCCCGGCTGGTGCTGCCTCTGCCACTCACAGCCTGGGGCTGGGGGGACACTGCTGTAAATCACTGCAAATAAAGGTCCAGCCCTGAGCTCCACTAAACTGGGACTAAAATTAGAATGGGTTGAAATCCTGCAAAAAAAAAGCACTTCCTGTAGCAATTGAAGTTTTCTACTCCATGACAAAAAATTTAATTTATTTTTTAAATTTCAGTCTCTGGTAATATGAAAGTTTTCAGGGTTCAAGGAGAATACCCAGGGCTTTTCTACACAGAAAGGTCCTTGCACAGCTGCTCTCTTTGCCTCCTGTCCAGATGCACTCATGCCACCTTCTGTGCATCCAACCAATGCCATCCAAAGGAAGGGCATTTCTCTCCCTCCCACACTTATCCATACCACAGAGAACCTCTGGTTCCCTCTGGGACATTCCAATGTATACCCCACATAAAAACCAGTAGAAGAAAATCAACTTGGGATTTCAGTCCTGAATTTTCCCTCTCCCTCATTGATGAAGGGACCAAAAAAGATTCATGGCCAGTACAGGCACCAAATTGTGAATATGTGGGCACAGATAACAGAGAAACTTTCAGAGCCAGATCAGCTTCTCAGCTTGGACCTGTCCTCTGGACTCCTGAATGCTGCCTACAGAAACTTCAAGAAAACTGAGTGACTTTCCCCAGAAACAAGAAATTTTCAATCTTCCAAGCCCTGATGTGTCCCCATCACATCCTGCCAGCCCGTCCCAGCTGGGGTGGAGCTGTGCTCGCACAGGGATGAGCAGATGGAGCCCTTATGAGCCCTGGGGCACCTCCCTGATCTCTGCACACTCCATGCCCCACCAGCTGCTGTTGTGCCCACTAGCCTGGGCAGATCTCCTGAGTGACCTGTGGAGTCCAGAATGGCACAAAACATCTACACTGAGGTCACAGAACAGCTCAGAAGATGTCACAGAGCTTGAACTGCCTTCCACAGGGATATTCACTGCACAATCAGGGGAGCTGGTTACCCTGGCTGATCAGTGGGGATGGACAGGTTCCTCTGGAGGAGAATGAGAGCAGGAGCTGACCTCCATCCACTCCTAAAGGAACCCCTCTCTCCCTGGGAAGCTCTGAACACCAAGACCAAACATCAGGCACTGTGAACACCCTTTAATCATATGCCTCCCACCAAGAGCTCTCCAAAATCAGGACGGCTTCTATGGGCTGGGCACTAATATTCCATTTTTAAAGCAGGTCCTGGCTGCTTTTTTCCCAGTCCCTTCCCTGTGAAGCTGTGCTTGTTAGTGAAAGTGAAGAGACTTTTGATTTCTAAAGCCAATGTTAGAATGAGCATTTCCCCGTGAGAGCACCTGGTTCTCATGTTTAATGAGTAAACACAAGGAAACATAGGCTTGAAGAATGATTGTTCCCAACATCATTACTTCTGAACCCAACATTAAAGCGAAGTAAAAGACAACAGCACAGCAGTTCTTTGTTTTTCCACCACTCTCCCTAAAAAATATCTTTAATGAGACACATTTGAAGTCTAACACGGGGCCGTTCTCCTAGATTATAATTGATAAATCTTCCAAATTGGTGTGGGGGGAAAGTATTGTGTAATAATTACTTGTTCCTTTTGAGGAAATAAATAAAATATGAAAAATGTAATTACTAACGGGCGCAATGCAGCAAGCGGGTTTCCCGCGGCTCCGCCGACCAGAGCGTGCGGAGCCGGGATTTCAAAAGTCTCTCTGCGAGTGCAGCATGACACACAAGGATGTTGCTGCTGCTCTTGTTTGTTTTCCAAGTGCCAACTTCTCCAGTTGGAGTCACTGGCTCCTTTGAAGTCCTCGCATTTACTCCTGTGCCACAATTAATTTCTCTTTAAAAGGGAACAAATTGCCGCTCTTGCTCTCGTCGGGCGGCCGGCGTGGGGTGTGAGGGGAGGGCTCTCCCAGCTGCCAGGGGGGGGACAGGGATGGTGTGCCTGGGGTCCCTGGGCATGTGGGGGTGTCAGGGCCCTGTTCCCCTGGCACGGTGGGAGATGTGAATCCCACTGTGCTCAACAGACACACGGTTTTCCCTGCCTGCCAGGTCCTCCTTACTCCACTCCCTGCACAGCCCATTATTTCAAATTTTCATGTAAAACCACATTAATTTCACTTAAAACCATCTCCAGCTGGGGCAGTCCCCCATCCTGCTGTGTGTTTTGGGGGTTTAATCCCTGATCCTGCCCTGGGAGAGATGTGCACACCCACCCAAAGCCCATAACAGCAGCTGCCACCAAATGGTTTTCAGGTCCTCGTTTTTGTGCCTCTCCATGAGGCAGCAGAGACCTGCTGGCCTTGGCAAGGTCACCACCTCCCTCTCCTTTCCCTGGAGCATAGTTCTTGCTCCAGCTCCTTAGAGAGAGGCAAAACTTACTGCAAATGTGCCTAAAGACACTTAGACCTGAGCAATTCGCTGTTTCTCATGAGACGCAAAGATTTTCCCTGAACTTCCAGCAAAGTGGTTTCACTGCCTTGTCTCTGGCTCAACTGCATCCAGTATCTTCTGGGAATGACCCTCTTCTTCCCTCTGCAGCCTGGAAAGTTCATGCTCTGCCGCAGTCATTAATCATTCAGAAATTCTCAGCCAACCCACAGATAAAAGTTTTGCTCAGCCCTAAATTAGTTCAAGTTCCAGACTTCTGATTCTCAGATAAAGCTGTCAAATATATATTCAAATATCTATATTCATGCCTTCTAGACCTTTTTCTTTTCTTGCTTTTTTAACCATTGCTTTGAACAACAACATGAAAATTTAATGGATTTAGAAGATTTCAAGCCAATTCTCCCCTTCCTAATTTTGTAAAATGTTATCATAAATGTTTTATGATGTTTAAAAAAAAATAAATCGCTCCTTAAAGTAACAATTTGAATTTTTCATGCACAATGAAGACCTTTATCTTATTCACAGTTGTCATTTTCTGTTTAGCATCACAACACAATACTAATAAAAAAATGCATTTGGATTGCCTTAAGCAGTTTTGCTGGTTTTAATGTATGGTACAGCCTTGTTCATGTTATTCCTTTCTATAGAGCATCCTTAGATCTTTGTTCTCCAAGCACATAATTTATTGGTTTTTAGGGAGGGCAGGTTACCTACAGAGCATGCTTTCCCTA
>NW_005054498.1:886886-907429 GCF_000277835.1 Geospiza fortis | reverse complement strand
AAAAAAAAAAAAAAAAAAGTGACTTTTTGATTCAATTACTAAGTGGTAAAATTCTAGCAAAGACAACCATCAGCACATTACTGTAGCTTTCTGAATTGTAATCATTCAGTTTGGTCCTGAGACTGCAAACTCCAGCCTGATTAATACCCAAGAGCAATTTTCAGCAAAGTGGTAGAAAGTATTTCACTACAAACCCAAAATATTTCACTGTAAACTCACTGCTGGCCTGATGTGCTGTCAGCAAAACAGACCTTTCTTGATTGATGTCCCTCCTCATCCGTTGGTCGTGTTTGCCCATGAATAAAGGTGTAAAGGCCCTGGAAACTCCTAATTTAAACCTGAACTGCAGGTGAATTAATCCTGGAGTGCCCTGGGCATGGGGCAGGGTTAGCAGCACACCTGGGATCAGCCTCAGCATCCCAAATCCCCCTGCGGGGCTGAAGAGAAGGAACAGATCTGTTGGGTCTCCCCACTGAATAGATTTGCAGCTTTCCAGGCTCTGGGCTCAAAAGTGCAGCTCTTTCAAGTTCCCAGGCAGCAGATTTTTCTCTCCATCTTTTGCTTTTGAGAATTCTAGGAGCATCTTCCATTAAATACGAAGATGTTTAGCCTTTTAACCCTCTAAATGTGATACCATGGGCTCGAGTGATCTATTGTCAGTTAAATTCACCCTCTACACTCTCTACTCCAGCCTCTCTCTTGTATTTTCCTCCCTGCTGCGTGCTCTTATCCCTGCATTGAAAATATGCTTTTAAACTAACACACACTATTAGTTATTTTTAGGTATCAAAGACATTTTTCTCTAGATCTTTCTTCATTAATTCACTAATTCACTTTTTTTTGTCTTGATCCCGTTTGCCCCATGTTCTTTATTGTCTCTTAACCCCGATGCTCAAAAGGCATCAGCACAGATTAACAGGGAGCCTGAGAGCTTCTGGAGAGCAGCATTTCATGTTCTCCTGCATCCTTTTAATCAGGTTTAAACTCTTGCGGCCTTCTGTTTAAGTTCAGTTTGAAAACAGCTAGCAAGCCTCAAATGAAAGACCAAATAAAACACATCAGCATCCCTTTTTTCCCCTATTTTGACACACATTCCAAATACACAGCAATGTAATGGGAGCCAGGAAAAAAATGTAATGAGAAAGTTTTGCCCTTTCTAATAGACCTGCAAATAATTTTGCTTGAGCTGGTCAATAAGAGGGAGGTATCATAACAGTGTGACAGAGAAAATCCTCCTGTCTCCTCCTGAATGGTAAAATAAATATTGAGGGCAAGAGATAAATGCTGCAGAAGATGTGCTGTAGACCTCTGGAACAGACATCTCTGGGAACCCACAGTAATAGATCCCAAACCTCAAACTGAAATGCTTCTCTGCTCAAACGCTTCTCCACACTGGGGTTTTCAGTATTCAATCCCAGCAGCGCCTCTGAATCTGCAGCCTGAGTCCATCTCAAATGGCAACCCAGTCCTAAATAATACATTATTGCAAAAACTGTAACTTTATTCCCCACAGACTGCCTGCCCCAGTAATAGCTTCTTATTCCCAATTGCTTTTCCCATCCCAGAATGAGGAAAGGCTGAGCTGGCAGTTAAAGCAGGGGATTGTGAGCTGGGGGTCTGGGGTCTAATCCCTGCTCAGCTGCTCATATACTTTGGGAAAACACTTTACTTTTCTGACCTGAAAAATAAGGTGGCACTTCTTTATGCTGGGACTTAGTTCACCAAACTTTGCAAATGGATTTGAAATTCATGACTGAATAATACTCTAAAAGGTCAGAGTATAATTAGGAAATAGCTAATAACCTCTTCTTATTTTCTATTGCTGGGCTTGGCATAAGAAAAATAATTTAGACTAAAACCTCAGGGATCTCAGAAGACTCATGAGAAGCCTGAACTGGCACAAGTCTTTTCCCTATGGATGTCCCAGCAATTGATTTGGATGAGTGCAGTTACCTCCTTTGAGAGTTCCAGGATGTTTCCCAAAGGAGGGAGAATGAAGAGGCTGATGTGAAGTGGCTTTGCCTTTAGGAAAGGGATGAGCAATGGAAGAGCTGTGCAGCCTTGGGAAGAGAGGAAATTTCAAAGGGAACTTCTGCCATTATTGCCTGTTCTGAGCAAGGCCTTGGCAGTGATGGTAACAGATCTGAGCAGACTCTGAAGCAGAAGGAGGCAGGAGGCACTCAGGAGGGTCAGCCTGGGTCTGTGACCTGGCGGTCAGTGCACAGAGCCAGGAACATGCCCTGGCTGCAGGGAGAACGTGTCCTCAGAAAGCACCAGCAGCTCATTGGAGCAATGGAGACCAGGAGTGACTTCACCCTCAAGCTCAGGGCTGAGCACTTTGGGAATCCTCTCTCCAGTGGGGTGAGAGAGGCAAAGACCTGCTGCAGCCCCGCCGTCCTCCCCGAGCCACCGCCCCAGCTGCCCGCCTTACATCCTCTGTTGGTATCCAAAAACAAGCAGAGGAAAAAGTCTCAGATTATGCTAAGCAGCAGATCCTTGTCACCCCACCTCTGCCAATCACCAGATAAAAGGAATCATTATTTTAAGACCCCTGCAGATGTCTGTCTGTCTTTTGTAATGAACCCGTGAGCAGCCGCGATCGCCGTGGCACCGTTAATTGGAGCACCCACGGTGCCGGCTGCTGGAAGGCTCCTGTTTGTGTCACACCAGCGATTCCTCCTCCTCCAGCAGCTCTGCTTTACAGGCAGGCACACATGTCTGTACACAGTTGGATCCAGGTGGCTCCAGAAAGCCAGACCAGGCTCCTTTGGAGGGCAATGTCTTCCAGAAAGCTGCTCTGCGCCTCCTCCAGGGGCTGTGGGAGACAAGGTGCCCTGTTGGCTTTATGGAAACCAGTGCTACTGGCCACCCAAGCACTCACTCCTGACTGCCTGCCACCTGCAGCAATAAGCTCCATCAGGTAATTAATACCAGCCTTTGCTACCTGCACTACTAGATCTGCTACAAAGAAGACGGTTTTGTTACTTTTTAAAGAGCTTTCATGTGGTTGCTGGGGTTTATGGAAAAATAAATAAAAATCCTCATCCCTCCCCCCAACAGCAGTCTGTACAAGTTCCTTTGTATTTTCCTCCTCCCATACCCCCTTCCATCACTTTGGGGCTTTCAAGTCATGTAATGTTTCAACGTGGCACTGGGAGAACAGTGAAAGAACAGAATCATCACAAGGATGTTTGAAAACTCTACAAAACCCTTCAGCAGCAGGGCAAGGTTAGTTAGCAGCTCTGTTTAGTTCAGTTTCATCGTGGAATTTATTTACCAGAGAAAATTCAGCCTCAAGATGCCACATCTGGTTTTCCAGTGAGGGTGTTCCAGCAATTTTTTCTTTTCCAAGAAGCAAGGAAAAGGAAAAAGCCCAAACCTATGGTTGTCCAGAGGGAGCTTTACATGGCAGCTGGCCCAAGTTACACATCCAGCCAGTGGCTTAGTATTAAATCAGAAAAATAAGATGTTTCCTCACCCCATTTCCATCACTAATTTGCCCATTCTTTCTTCCACCTCAATCCCTGGGCCATCCAGTGCTCTGCTTGGAGAGCAGCAAGGCAAGAATTCAGAGATTTCCTTTCTGTTTAAGCCATGTGGTCTACTATTTCTTATCAGCCTTTGTGAGACCTTCAGAGATGTCTATTTAACAGATAACTGATAGCTCAGGGGCTTGGGGGACCTTCAAAGAGCTGAGCTGGACTCAAGACAGCCCACACAGAAGATCAGGTCTGGACCAGCATCCTGGAACTTTAAACTTCACCCTAACGTAGCCATCTCTACAGAAACTCAAAGGATGTTGTGATGATTAATTATGCTCTGTGCAAAACTTCTCATCTTATTTCTGCCTTGACCTTTGGTAGCTCCATCTTAGTGGATCTTGCTACTCTCTGTCCCACCCAGAAGAGATTACTGCAAATAAAGGGACTTTCTGCCATCTTTGCTTCTTCAAAATGACAACAAGGTGTTTTCTCAGCAGTGGAATCAGGGGGAACCAGATGTGACCAGGTGCCATCCTGCAGCAGAGCACAGCTGGATCCAAACACACACCTGGCAGATGTGGCACAGCTCCCAGAG
The DNA here is from genome assembly GCF_000277835.1 of Geospiza fortis. Lineage (NCBI taxonomy): Eukaryota > Metazoa > Chordata > Aves > Passeriformes > Thraupidae > Geospiza > Geospiza fortis. The sequence continues at coordinate 903,352 of NW_005054498.1, read as the reverse complement.
CATCAGCATGGGCACAAAAACTCCCAACCAGGAGCTGCCTTCAGCCACTATGTTTGGTTTTACTGTGGCTGAATTTCATGCAGGTTTGTCAGGTGATTGATTCCCCCTCCAGGTTTCAAGAAAGGATCAGCATTTTCAAGAGCAGCCCAGAAGTGCAGCCAGGGGAGATCTCCAGACCCTGGGGAGGGAGGAGTGAGGAAATCAGCTCCAAAGTGATCAGACAGCCGCAAATTACAGCTCAAGAAGGGATGTCTGGACCTAATCTCACAAGGGATTTTGCTCAGGGTTTCTTTCTTGTTGTTGTTTTGGAGTTTTTGTGAGCTAACATGAAGCCGCCTCCTCTCTGAAATCAGGTTTAGCAGCTGAGGGATGGATTGAAGTGGAAGTCAAGGCTGACAGTGCCTTTTCCAAGTTCTAGGAATAGAAGGAAATACCTGGTGTCTGTGCAGGGGAGAGGAGAGTTATTCCAGCTCTGCACATCCCAAGGTGAACCTGGACTCAGCCCTTGCTGCCTTCTCCTCCCCACCAAGGCACTGCAAGGTGGGATGGTGCAGTTGAGACCTCAGTGGGAATGAGCACATGACCCAAAAGCAGTGGGAAAGGCTCTCTTTTCAGTTCCTCTGAATAAAGTATTTCTTTTTAAATAGAAGTTTGCTGATTCCTGAGGTTCACATCATGATCTGATGTATCAAATGCCCATCAGCCATATCTGACCTTACTCTGAGAGAATATTCAGGCACACATCCTTCTGAAGGGTTGAGATGAATACACAAGCCACAGATTTCCCGAAGTTCTGCCTTATTGAAACCAAAACCCTTCTGTAAATCCTGCAAAGCAGCTCCTGATTAGTTATAAATACCTTTAAAATCATGGGCCTGCAGCTGGGATCCATCCTACCACATGGAAGTCAAGTGTTTGGTCTATCCAGTCACACAGGCAGCTCCACTCATCAGTGGAGAGTGGACATCACCACGGGGCTCCTCAAACCTGCCCTGATGTCAATCTAAGGGCTCTGACCTCTCCCTTTGGGGCACTACCTCTGTTCATCACAGAGGGAGCCAAGATGTCTAATTTCATCTGCTTAAATTTGTGTCTAAGTTAAAAGAGACAGATCCCACCCTTCCCAACTGCACTGATGAGATGAGTCAGTCATGCTGAAAACCTCCTGCAACCTCTTCTGAACCTGCCCACGGGACAGGGGGGCAGCACACAAGGTGCTTTGGGCTGCTGTCTGGAGGGAATGCTCAGAGTTTACCAGCAGGAAAGCTCTCCAGTAATGAAGTTTGAAGTTTGAAGCCTTGAGTGTTACCCAAAAGCAAATTTCAGATCAAATATTTCGAGTATTTTGTTAGTCAGGAGGAAAGAGAAGCAATACCACAGGACAGAGCTGTTTCACCAGCAGTGATGGAATGCTGAAATTTAACTTTTTCAGAATAACCAGAGAGAAGAAATAAGGTACAAAGGCATGGAGAAGTAATTTAAAATAATGGATAGAGGTGATATTCTCTTTAACTGACCATCTGCAGCAATGTAGCCTCTGAAAAACTCCCCACTTCAAGGAAGAAGTTCATAATCTTTTCTTTGGACATCAGCATTGGAAACATCAGGGACAGCCTGAGAGCAACCAGTTTGACTGGGAAGTGGAAACAGTGGGGAATTGTGGCTCACTCTGAAGCAATGGAGCAGCAGAGGATCACCTCAAGGAACATGCCAGGGAGTCAGCAACACTCCCTGGAAAAGGCCACTCCAACAGCACAGCCTCATCCATCACAGCCTGGGAGGACAGATTTACACCCAGCAGGGACCAGGCTGGTAATTACAACACAGAAATGTGGCACACAGGGTATTGCAGACCAAGTGGCACTGGGAGGGACAGCCTGAGGGTTGGGATCTGCATTTCCATCCTGGAGGGAGCAGGGAAGGTGCTGGCTTGGATCGGGGGTCACTCAGAGGAGTGGGCACTATTGCCTCAGGTTTGAGCTTTCCTATTTTTCAGATTCTGTGCTGCTTCAGTGTGTGGCTCTGGGCTCACATCAGGGGATGCTGAGCTCTGTGCACAGAGCAGGGAGACAAAACAATTCCTGCTCCAGCTGGGCACCAAGGACAAATGATCCAAATCTCAGCCCAGGAGCACAAACCCCGTGGGCTGGAGAGAGAAAAACAAGCAGGGTGGGACTGGATGGGCTAAAGCTGGAATGGGACAATGAACTGCAAGATGCAAATGGAGCAGAACTGATCCCAGGGAGAGACCCCGTGCCCGGCCGTGCATTTTGGGGCCATTTTGGTTCATCTTGGGTGCAGCCCTGGCTGGGCTCTTGTGCTGCCCAAGGTGGATCCATGGCGGAGATGCTTTGAATAAATCCCTGCTTTATTCTGGAACTCTGCCCAGCCTCTGCTCCAGCTCAGCCTTCACCAGGCATCAGCACAGCCCTGCACACTGCAAGGGATCAGGGACCTGAGCACCAAACACACCAAACACACCAAACACACCAAACACACTCCTGGCCCTCCTGTGTCCTGCTGGGCCATATGGACGCAGCTGCTGGACACCTGGATCCCCTGTGGGATGGGGACTGGGGGACCTCTCCCTCACCCTGCAGCACTGAGCACACACCAGGTCAGAAAAACAAATGGAAAGGTTCTGCTGCTGGCCCTGCTGCTGGCCATGCTTGTCTGCAGCCAGCACACTCTGAGCAGTGGCTTTAAATCCAGCCCAGGCCCCAGGACACTGTGCTGGGATCTCCCTCCAAGTGCAGGGACCTCAGAGTCTGGGAAGGCCAGTGCCTGTGATAGAACTGAGATCTTGAACTGGAATATCCTCATTAATTATGACTTTGCAGGGACGTTGCCAATGGGAAAGAATTTCACAGATGCAAGAGCTGTATCTTACTCCATCCCTTCCTTTTATGCTTCAAAAGATAGGCCAAATGATCTGGTAGCATATGAAGCTTCTAATTATTCCCAAAGCCCTTAGCTCTGCCTGCATTAAGGGCCAGAATTAAATTCTCCCTGGAAAGGTAACAGAGCATGGATCCTGGCATGAAAACAGCCAAGAATGCAGGATGTTTGGAGTCTGTGAGAAAGGCCCGAGACCCTGGATGTCAATATTTAGAAGTCCATCCAAAATCCTGAGTTCTAAACTTAGCTCCAAACATAGCACATTTCAGATCTGGATCTGTTTTGTCTCTGGCAAAATACATGTCCCGCAAATTTTATTATTTATTCATCTCATTTGTTTTCCTTGGTCATAGGATGGGAATTATTTTTCAGACAGGATTCTGGGTACATTCAATTAGGCTTTTATCATTACAGGAAAAGGGTGTTCTGAAAAAGTGAGATTTGGAGAGAGGATATGAAGGCTTCCCAAGGCAGCCTTGGCATTCAGCTCTGGCTGAGCAGCAGCTCCTCAGTGTGAGGGGACAAAGCTCAGTACCTGCCCAGTGCAGGGAGTGTGGGATTTCTGAGGTGAGACGGGATTTTGGAGCCTGGCAGCTCTGGGATCAGGTCCTTGCCACCTGCACAACGCAGTGCAGAGTGGTGGATGCTGCCCAGCCCACCCAGAACACAGTCTACTTCTCTAACATGGCATTCTCACAGGAATTGCTGCCTTAACTCTGGTTTTCAGGAGGTTTTATGGTTCTATCCCATGGATTTGATCACTGCAGGCATCTGCCCAATGGACTGATGTCTCCCAGGATGTTTGGGAAGCACAAGCCTTGTCAAATACCAGCTCAAGACATCACTTCTCTGCCCAGTTATGCTTTGATTTCTTCAGCACCAGAATCAAGTGAAGTTTCTCATTCCCTGAGAGCAAAGAATGACCTCAAAGCTCCACTAAAGCTTCCCAATGCGAGGCTGGGCTGCTCCAAGGGCTTGCTGGAGAAGGGGAAAGGACAAACACTGAATGTTGGTGGCTGCTTGCCTGGGTGAATCCAGAAGAGCCCAGAGCTGGGCAGATGCTCAGCCCAGGGTGTGATGGAATTACAGGAGTGGCCACACCAGCCAGAGCACAACCCAAAGCAGACAAGGAAAAATAATCTGAGCTCTGGTGGCCAAGAAAACCAACAGAGATCCCAGGACAGAGCCCAAATATAGACACTAAAGGAAATCCCACTGTCAGGGAGCAGGGCTGTGCCACAGAGCATGGCCAGCACTGACAGCCACGGGCTGGACACCCAGCAGCTCCTGCTCTGCTGGCAACTTGTCTTTTCCCAGGCTTTGGTATGAGGAGAGCAAGGGCTTGGTTTTGTTTTACAGTTCCCATGATATCAGGAGTTAATTGTAACCAGCACATTCACATTCCCTCTCCCAGTGCCTCCAAGGGCCCGAGCTGGGGTGGGGGACACACTCGTCTCTTTTGGCTTCATGTTCCCAACATGCCTCTAAAACTATTTGCATTTTGAAATTTCTGTGCTCTGTTTGCTGGTGATGAGCTCAGCTGACAGAGGGTCCAGGGCAGAGAGGGGAAGGAAGTGCTGGTGTGGTCACCAGGAAAAGCCAGAAAGCTGAGCCCAGTGTGCTCGAAACCACCCAAACCCAGGACGGGGAGGGACAGATAAAAGTGTCAACATACATTTGTGTCAGGAATAAGTTTGCACACAACACATAAAACTGATGAAATCCATTCAACAGCCACACATTCAGCATGGAAAATGTGGTTCTTTCAAGAGCTGCTGGTTAAAGCAAGTGGCCCATCCCATCAGATTGCCAGGAGAGCTCTCCTGAGCCTTCAGCTCAAGGGGGAACGGCTACAGCTGAGAGGAGGTTGTTGTACTAATATTTGTAATTCCTTTGAGAGTCTCAGATCACAAGTACCACTAGAGGAGGGCAAAACATTATATTAGCAAGAGCCAGTTGAAATCCCTTTCTCTTGTAGTCTTTTGCAGGTGATGGCTGCTCCATGGATGGGCTCTTCCTGCTGCTCAGTGCTCGGTTCCCTTTGGCTTTTACTCTGACTGAAATCTGGAGGCTGGAAATGCCGAGTGCCTGCATACAGAGGGGTCCACTTCCCCGCTCAGCAGAGGCAGCCTGGACCTTCCCCACACCTCCTCCCTGCTCCCTTATCAGCAAGCTCTACTTTAATACAGGCACAAGAAAGGGAAGAGCCTTGAGCTGGAGCATGGGTTCAGTCCAACACTTAGATCCTGACAATGGAAAACTCACAGTCCCTCAAGAGGAGAGAGGCTGGGTTGTGGTTTCTGGAGGCAGAAATTTAATACAAGCTTGAAGAGTAAATAAACTGCAGCCTCATCCCTGAGTCTGGTGTGTGAGAACCTCTGGGCAGGCAGAGGGAAAGAAACCCTGTCCCAAATGGGGCTGGAGTGAGGGGCAAAGGGAAAGCAAATGCAAGGCTGGGATGGGCTCAGGCTGGTGGGCATGGAAGGGCACTGCCCCTGCACAGGGACTGTGCTCTGCTGGCTGCTGCCCTCTGCTCACCTTGGAACAGGGAATGGGATGGGGAGTGAGATGGGGAAAGGAATGGGGAACAGGAGGGGCAGTGGGATGGGCAATGGGACAGGGAATGGGATGGGGAATGGTGAATGGGCTGGGCAATGGAATAGGCAATGGGATGGGGAATGGGATGGGGAAGGGAATGGGGAATGGGATAGGCAAGGGGATGGCAAATAGGATGGGCAATGGGACAGGGAATGGGATGGGCAATGGGATGGGGGAGGGAATGGGGAATGGCATGGGCAATGGGATGGGCAATGGGATGGGCAGTGGGATGGGCAATGGGATGGGCAATGGGATGGGCAGGGGATGGAGAATGGGATGGCCAGGGGATGGGGAATGGTGAATGGCATGGGCAATGGAATAGACAATGGAATAGACAATGGAATAGACAATGGAATAGGCAATGGGATGGGCAATGGGACAGGCAATGGTGAATGGGATGGGCAATGGGATAGGGAATGGAATAGGTAATGGGATGGGGAATGGGATGGGGAATGGGATGGGGAATGGGATAGGGAATGGAATAGGTAATGGGATGGGGAATGGGATAGGGAATAGGATGGGGCAATGGAAGACACAGTGGGATGGGCAATGGGATGGGCAATTGGATGGAGCAGTGGGATGAGGCAATGGAATGGGGATGAACCTTTCCATGCTCTCCCCTGCCAGTGGGACCTGACTGGTGATCACTGTGGGTGGGGCAGGAGGCAGCTCAGAGGGGCAGGGACAGGAAATTTCCTAAGCTGTCTTTTAAACACAAGGACATTCAAGTGTCACAGAGTGAGGATCAGCCTGCAGAGCATCATTGTTAACTTTAAAAATACCCAACACAAACTTCCCCAGCTATAAAAGACTGAGCTGAAGCCATCCCAGAAGACCAGAGTTCTAAGTTAGTGGCCAGCTCTGTCAACTGCTGGTCCTGGGTTTTAATTTCCTGAAGTGTCTCATTTCTCTCCCCCACCAAAGGGAGCTGAAAAAAAAATCCTCTTTCTCCCTTTCTTTCTCCCCTCTTCACAGTTGCTCTTTGAGTAAGGCCATACCTAACAATTATTCAGGAAAACATTATGTTGACATTACTGTTTAGAAAATAAAAAAGGGTTTTTAAAGCTAGAGAGTAACATCGTGACCATATAGCACTAGTGAATGATTAAAAATTTAGATGACTGCCTTTGAAACAATAAAAAGCTTTCGAAGCTTCTTAATGAGCAGCTATCAGAAATAAAGCATTTAAAACTTCAGAAAGTGCCTCTGTGGAAATTTCATTGTCTTTGATGCTGTAAAATAACTGCAGGGTGGATTCATTTCAAGTTCTTTTTAGCATACTGGTCGTTTAGAAATATTGGGAGATATCTTTCTTAGCAATATGTGGGGAAAACAATGTCTTGGTCGCTTTCATTTATCTGCAATTTGACAGGAGTGCAGTTTATTAACTTGAAAAGAGACAGATACATTATCTGAAACACAGAGAGTATAGTGGGTATTGCCTCCTTTTTATACCAGTGGGAGTCCATGACACTTTGAACTTGCTCACCATTAAACGCCTTCCTGAGTTGTTGAAGAGGCCTTTAAAAAGGGAGCCTGTGCATTTATGATGTAAATTCGTTATTTTGACAGTCTTTGAAATCTGTCATATTCACGTCCAATTTAATGCACCGCAAAAATTCTTTTCTTTTAAAATACTTTTCTTTTAAGATTTCAAAGCCATTTTCATGTAGAAAACTATTGTTATACCTAATATATCCTGAAAGTGTTTTAGCAAAGGAACTTATATGATTCTGTTTTAAGTCATGTCAGGTTTTAAAACATGTCATTTCTTCAAATAAGCTTTGACCACACCATCTTTTTTTTTTTTTTTCATTAGTTAAAGTGCACTTGATTTCCATGGATACAATTAGTCAGAATATCTGCTATAGGATCATCATTGGATCAAACAGGGTCCTTTCAGGCTGTATTCCACGGAGCAATTGCCCACATATCTGAGATCAATACAGCCCAGCACACGGGTAGGGAGATGCAGGGAGCTGAGGGCTGCTTGGGAAAGTGGAGGATTGTACTGAAGCACAGCACATTTAACGAGAAGCTGGGCCAGTGGGAAAATTAAACAGCTCCTTTTAAAATGATGAGCTCTGAGTATTTACTCTGAATGTGGAGTGGGGCGAGGAGGAGCAGGACAGGAGGGGGCCAGGAGGCATCTGATGAAATCCAAGTTCAGTTTATTTCTGGTCAAACCCAAGCCTCACACATTTCAACTCCATCTTCAATCCAAACAAACCTCCTTAGGCTTGCTAATCCTCATTACACAGTGGATTTTAGCTGTACCTGCACTTCTTTATCAGTTTGCAAGATATTTTCAGCCGGTACAGAGGTCTTCATGCGGCTCTGCTTCAAAGCCCTGTACAGAGGAGGTTCTGTGCACAGTTTCAGAGAGTATTTTCATTTACAGATGCCTTATCACTTTGGGAGAGGGGGTTGGTGGGCAGGGGGAACACATTCCTCCAAAGCAGCCCAGAATCATCCTAATCTAGGGAAACGATCAAATAAGAGTTTCAAAGATCTCCTACTACAAAGGAAGGCATTAAGCTCACTCCTTGCCTGCCCAGACTCCAGGGCTGTTTTGGAATACATGGAAATATCTCTGTAGCATGAAGGAACCTTCCACTGATGGTTTAAGCACCATTTCACATGTCCCCAGTGGCTGGGTATAAAATGCAGTGCACCATGAGAGAGATAAACCAGAAGAATCATTACTTCAGTGGCATTTAACCCTATAATTGGGTGGTTTTTTTGGGCCCTGATTTTATAAGGTCACCCTGTTATTTCCTTTGCTGGCTGGCTTGTGATGGTGCTCTCACATGTTATTACTCTCTTCCATCACAAGGAATGATATTTCAGGACTGAAAGGGCGAAAGATTTGTAAGGACTGTCCTTTCCCACACTGTGATTGTCTGAAAGCTTCAAACAGCCAAAGGCTGAGTGGAAATGTGCTTTAGATGGTGTCTCTGGGGCAGAAATCCCACCTGGTCTAGGGGTAGAAAAGAACTGTAAGGATCTGATTATTTCATGGTTAGATCGCCTTGTTCCCCTGCAAAGGGAGGATATACTTTCCTGATAGAGCTTGTATCAGATATTAAACCAATACTACACTTGATCTCAGCAAAAAGGCCATTAAATCTCACAACTTGAAAAAGGCATCTTGCTCCTTGAAGCAGGGAATCCTGCAGTGCCTGCTGCCTGCTAACCCGATGGCCCGGCTGCGCTCGCTCGCAGAATTCATTGCTGCTGTCATTTCCCCCAGCCTCGGCTTTCACTGGCACGAGCAAAACCTTGGGCTGCATGAGAAAATACTTTGAAACAGTGCCTAATTGACTTGGGCCTGGTTCAGGATATAGTACACCACACAAACCACCATAACATCAATCAGAGGCACAGAGGATGTCCCCATGTTTGGCTTAAACTACAGGGTATTTCCTTTGCCAAAAGCATTTTAATCACACTTAAGTATAGGTTTGCCGTGGCAAAAAAGACAGACCTATTCCAGGCCTTGATTTTTCCCACAGAAGGAAACTTCTGTCAGGCATCCCAGGAAACGGCCCTGGGTTCATTGCACCAACTGCACTGACTTCACCAGCCTTATCGTGCCTCTCCTCTTCTCACTCCCACAAAAGTCCTGTTTCTGTGGTCTGCAAGAGGAATATTTCCATCCAAGTCTGATGGCATTAAGCTTAGCCTCTGGGATCTACTCTCCCCCACTTCCCTCCTGGGTTTTGTGCCCTTTCCCCTCACTCCCCCTCTCCAGTTAGTGCTCTGATAGTGCCTCTCTGGTAGAGGAGGAACAGGAGCCCGTTGTTAATGATATTAAAAATGTTATTTCAAAGAGGCTACAGAAAACAAGCAAAACTTGTGGTTCTCTTGGGCATGACAGCCCTGCTCAACAGAGCCAGTCTGCACCCAAAATTATGGCATTTTCATGCCTCAACACTGTCACAGATGAACTAATCACTTATTTAACAAGTATCACTGTCAGACACAACTGTTGGGTTTAAATATCTCAACTTTCGGTCATGCAAATGTCCACACTGAGTGTTTTCACTAAGCCTTGAGTAACCTCTGTGAAAATCAAACCTAAGGAATCACAAGCTGCATTAGGAAATCCAAACTGGGCTAGAAACAAACCAAGGGCTGGATCCCCTTTGGAGCAGCAGCTCAGGGACAGCAGCACCTGGTTTTGGGCAGGTTCCAGGAGAAGTGAGGCTGTGGCCTGTGCTACCAGAGTGCATTGCCAGAGCTGGAACTAGCAAGGAATAAAGTCATGCCTGGGCATGGTGGGAGCAAGCATTAATGGCCATTTCAGTCATGATCTCCATTGCTCAGCGCACACAACAACCTCATTCTTTATCTTTCACTTCATGTAAAACGGGGGTGATTTGCTTACAAATATCAGCAAGAGACAGAGGAGGAAAAAAAGGGGGAACAAGCCCATGTTAAACCACTCTGATAAATCAGACATCCAGCAGGGGAAAGGATGAGATAGTGCAGGAGAATAAAAGCACCACTCTCTGAGAAAGCCCTCTGAAACCCAGCCATGACAAGCTGTAACTCATTGCCTTGCACTGGTGTGCAGGGAGCAGAGCAGACACATAAATGACAATTAACATCCCAGCTGACACCAGCCTCCATTTCTGACCCACTGAGATGCCACCTCTGGGAATAGTCATGAAGTCAGTATTTCATTGGAAAGAGGGTTGAGGGGTAATTCCAGTTGGACAAAGCTGCCAAGTGAATCACACACACACGTCAGAGGAGGGAAGGGCATTCCCCTGGCAGCCTGAGCCATCATTCTTGCCTTATTTAACAATTTTTATCAATCATTTAACAATGGATAATGCACTCAATGTCGATAGAAATACAAGCAACAAAGGCACAAGGGTACAATCGACTAGGAAAAACAATTTCTGTCTTAGAGCATGGCAGTACTATTGCAGTGAAATAAGAAAAATGTTGCTATTAAATGAAATATCTCTGGATGGTAAGGGGAATCTTAGAATTCTTATTTTTATTTTATGAAAATTCTTAATCTTTTTGACCTTTGTTTTACACTAACTTATACCTTCTATTCTAAGGAAATGTGTGTGTGGCCAACATTTCTGTTCATAAATAGGCCAGTCAGTTTATGAGAAGCTGCATGCATCTTAGTTGAGAAGAATTGAAGGTATAATATAATATAATATAATATAATATAATATAATATAATATAAATAATAAATTATATCATAAAATAATATATCATATTTATCATAAAATAATAAATCAGCCTTCTGAGACATAGAGTCAAGATTCTCATCTCTTCCCTCATCCTGAGACCCCTGCAAACACCACCACACATGCCCAGCTCCAGACTGGCTGGGATTGAGGAGCTAAATTCACTTCTCTCAGTATTACATGAGACTGAGAGTGCAGAGCCTGCAGAGTTTGGACAAGAGCCCCACTCAAGAGGCAGGCCTGAATCCTGCCCTCCATTCCCAAATGGCCTTCAGGCACAGCCAGAGCCCTGCCCTGGAGGGAAAAGCAGCTGCTTCCAGGGAAAAACACAGGGCACAAATGTTCTGCTGCGGCCCTCTGTCCCAGACTCGTGGCCATGCAGAGCCCTGGAGCTCCCAGCAGCACTCCTGGGAATGGCAGGAACAACCACCCACCCTCATCTGGGAGAGAACAGCTCAGATTAGTGCAAACATTTCCCAATTATGTCAAAGGGCTCAGTGCCTGGGACACACGGCTGCAATTCCTGCAAGAATCCAAGCAAGGCAAGATCAAGGAGTCCTGGTCAGCCAGAGAACAAACCCAGGCAGTCACTGAGGAGCACCAGGGCACTGGGAGGCACGCCAGGACATCCTGGTGGAGCAGCCTAACCATGCCTAAGGGCAATGGTGGCAGAGAGAAAGCCGTGGAATGGCCTTGCACACACTTCCCACAGCTTTGTGCTCCTCTGTTTCCTCATCCCCACCCTCACCTGCACAAGGATTCACATGCCCAAGCCAGCTGGTTTTGGTTCAGATGGAGATGGAGATGGTTTTGATTCAGCCAGGCTCCCCCACCATCCCTTCTGCTAAAATTCACTTGATGTTTTTGCTGTTTATTTGTCATCTGGGGGCTTTTTTTAAAGTCCCCTGAAACAGTCTGCAAATGTAGATCCTGCTGTTAGGACTGTTGAAAGAAATCAAAATAAAAAAGAAAAATAAATAAAATAATAAAGAAAAATCAGAAGGAAAACATAAAAAGTAAGAGGCAATGAAATATCTCCCAGACGGAAAGGGAAGAGTAAAACTGCAACAGTGGGTTGCAAAAGCAAAATCCATTGAACTTCACAATCCTAGCAACACATCCCTTTGTTTATGAACCATCTGAAGCAAGTTCTACCCTGCAAACTCCATGGGGAACCTTGATTTCTCTAGCCAAATTAACTAATTTTCCTAACACACACTAAAGTCTGCCCATTTGATCTGTCACTCAAAGCCTGTCCTCCAAGCACATGAAAACACCCCGGAGTTTTGCTGCCACAGCAGCCCATAAGGACAGTGACAGCATCCCCAGCAAACTGGGCTCTACCAGGTGGGTTCCCCACCTCTCTTCCAGGAGGGGCACCAAGAGCTCAACTGTGCAGGAAACTAAAAATTAAAATATACATTTTAAATACATAAAATATACATTAAAATATACATTTAATTACAGTCAATACAATTAAATACATTAAACTATACAAATTAAAATAGAAATTTAAATTTAAATAAATTTAAAATTACATAAATAAACCCATTTTTATGTATTAAACAGATTGTATATTTAGACCATATATAAAGTAATTGCCATTTAAGGTCTCAATTACACTGAGGGGAAAAGAGTGGGACTTCACTTCCTGTGGCACCCAGGTGCTGCTTCTTCCTCTGCCCCCAGGTACTGAAAAACTTCAGCTACAGCTGGAAAAACCCACCCAGATGTCCATGAACACTGGCTGTGCCAGGGGTTCACATGAAGTAAATACTGGCTATAAATATAATGGAATCACAGATTCATTTAGGCTGGAAAAACCTTTAAGGTCATGGAGTCCAACTGTAAACCCAACACTGCCGAGGATGAACTTTAGAGGCACAGGAACCCCATAGGTCTCACATGATAAGGTTCAACTCAAAGGGTTTTTTCCCTATTTTTCCTACCCAATTTCTATTTACTAACCTTTGAGAATTTCATTTCTTTGATTCCAGATAAATGGCTGTGCATCCCTGAGCTGCCCCACAGTGCCCAAAATAGCCCATGGAACCCACCCTGGGGCAAGGGCTGCTATGGGAAGGAGAAAATCTCCATCCTCTGTCCCAAGGGAGAAAACCCTGGGCTATTCCTGCTCCAGAAACTCAGAGCAGTTTTCATCCAGCTCCTCCCTGGAGCTACAGGGGTGTCCTGTCTCCCCTCACGAGTGAGAGATTCAGAATTTCAGTTTGATGCCCCACTGGGTAGGCTCCATCCCATTGCTTTACAAAAAAATAAAGGAAAAAAACTGTAGACAGAAGAAATGATCCTTTGAGACTCCACCCCATTGCTTTACAAAAAAATAAGGGAAAAAACCTGGAGAAAGAAGAAATTATGTTTTGAGACTCCATCCTATTGCTTTACCAAAAAATAAGGGAAAAAACCTGGAGACAGAAGAAATGATGCTTTGAGACTCCATCCCATTGCTTTACACAAAATTAAGGGAAACATCCTGGAGAAAGAAGAAATTATGCTTTTGGACCAATGCAATAGAATGACTTAGTGACATGAGAATTATGGCCCAATTTGTGTTTTATGGGATATGAAATCCAACAGGTTCAAAGCTGCTTTCCCATCTTCACATGAGACCCCCAACAGCTCTGAAGCTGCTGCTGAAGCTGTTTGCTTTCTCTAGGAAACCTTTTGTCCACCAGGACCAGATGGAGATCTCAAACCTCATTTGCAGTGAAGATAAAATGCCAGAGACAACACGAAGCAATAACCTAAATGGAAATGCTGATGATGGTTCAGGTTTTAAATATTCACAATATCACTGCTGTCACTTCATTGTCAAAGTCTGCAGGCCCAGACAGACAGACAGACAGGGAGTGCACAGAGCTGTAAGAGAGCCTGGCACATTTTTTCTTTTATTATTTTCAATTGGGTTTGTAATGTTCTAATTGTTAATTAATTATTTTTATACCAGTGTTTCCCCAGCTCCTAAGACATGACTAACTACACAAGAGGCCTGACAAAAACTGCATTATTTTGATATTAGGATAAAATTTGTCCCTGTAAGGGTGGTAAGAGAAGCTGTGGCTGCCCCTGGATCCCTGGAAGTGCCCAAGGCCAGGGTGGACAGTGCTTGGAGCAGCCTGGGACAGTGGAAGCTGTCCCTGCCATGGCAGGGGTGCAGGAATGAGGTGATTTTAAGGTTCCTTCCACCCTAAATCATTCCATGATTCTGTGCAGACTGGGGAATGCTCTGCTGCATTTGCCCATCTTTGGGTGCTCTTAAATTTTGGATTAAATTAAATTTTGCATCAAATGACATTTTGGATTAAATTAAATTCTGGATTAAATCTACATAAATTTAATCCAAAAAAATGCACAAAAAGTTCTGCCAGCTTTAAAGAGAAGTTCCCGGCAACAGCTCTCCTCTCCAGAGTTTGGGTGGGAAGCTCCCTAGTACATTTTACAGCTTCATGATTTTTAAATTATGATTATTTTATTATGTATTATGTATTTTTAATGTATATTTTATATATATTATTTAATTTTATTTTTTTTTTTAGGTAAAGCTGCTGCTCACCTGTTTGGAAGCCCAGCTCTGTACATCCCAGGTGCCTGGTGGCAGAACCTTGCAGGCACTGAGTGCCACCAGCCCCGACAGGGTCCCCTGCTCCTGGCTGAGCACCTGTGCCCTGCTGGCACCACAGCATGGAAAATCCCCCAGGGTGGAAAATCCCCCAGGCACAACTCCTGGGAGAGCTGCTCTGCTTTCTGCTTGTGGGGCCCCTGCTGCACAAACACAGGTGGACAAAGAGATCGTTAGAAACAAGAGGAGGTGAACAGGCTGCTGCTTGCACAGCCGCAGGAGCAGCCTGGGGAGGGCAGGTGCTGTCCCTGCACAGCCACCCCAGCCTGCCCGAGCTCAGCAGGCACAGAGGGGAAGGGGAGGCTGCAAATCCCTTCCAGTTCTGAATGGTCATGAATATAAATTCTCATTTATACCAAAGGCTTCTGAGCTTGGCAAAGTGATTTAAAAGGGTGGCAGTGGAAGGGGTAATCCTGCTCATACTTCTGCTGATCAGAGCAGGTGAGCTCATTTCTCTGCAGGGCTGTGATCCTGCACGGGCTACCAAAGTTAAATGCTGGGAGCTGCCAACCCTTGTCCTGTTAATTCTCTGGTATTGGAACCCTGGTTACTGAGAATTTGAGATTTTCTGTGCTGCCAGGCACTGACCCCCCAAGAGAACACTGCACTGACCTGAGGCTGTGGAGAAGCTTCCAAAATGGAATGACAGAACCGGGATTGTGGGTGTGGAGTTTGAATAGAAGTGTGTGATATCACAGGGGGGAAACTTAGAGTTGAAGGGTTTAGAATATAGTAATATATATAAAGCAAGATGGAGGGTTTAGGGCAGAGGCTGCTCCTTCTTCTCCATGGGTTTGGGTGGTTTTGTGTAATTGGATAAAACCACCTTGGGTGGTTGGTTATTGGGTCAAAAGTAAAAATAATTGAGGTGTCATTTCTTAATTGGACAGTTCATCCTTAAAAGGCCTTGTAGAGAGAGAGAGATGGGGCTCCAGTTTTAGTTTGTTAGAGTGAAGTGCTGCAGAACTCAGGGGTTGTGAGATGTAACATAGATAAGAACTGATAAACACCTGAGTCCCAACAAGAAATACCCTCCAGCACATTTAATCCTGACCTTGGCATAAAGAAGCAAAGAATCCTCACTCTGGGAGCCATAGCCAAGGCACATGGATCTGCTGGCTCCTTACAGGAGCAGCACCCTCCCAGAGCTGTGGGCAGAGCAACCCTCATTTTGCTCTCCTCCAAACAAGTGGAATGGATCATTTACTTCAGTACTGGGCAGTTATTCCAGTTACTCCATTTTATTATATAAGGAAAACTGTTTTCCTCAGTTCTCATGGTGCACCTGTGCCTGTGTCACACCTGGCTCTGCTCTCTCTTCCCCCTCTGCCTTTCTCTCCAGGTGTCCCAGGGGCTCCTCTCCTGTGTGACCACAAAGGGAAATGTGCAATTCTGGGGATCCAGGGCACTCAGATCAGGAAGCTGCTCGTGTGCAGGCTGAAAAGGAAAAGGAGCAGGGCTGGTGGTGCAGACACAGCTCCCAGCAGGGAATCACAGCTCCAAAGCCAACAGCACTGAGCCAGCACAGCCCCAAGAGCAGCTCCTGCACCTACAGCCCCTTCCCTGAGCTCTGAGGGTGCTGCAAGGCCACGGGGATCAGCTGAGAGTGGGCACAGACTTCCAAAGGCAGCATTTCCCAAGGTGGGTCACACTGGTGGCCAGGAGCTTGGGGAAGCCATGCCCAGCTCCAGCACAGCAAACACCCTGGGCATCCTGGGACCAAAGGGTTTCACTGATGAAATCAGGCATTATCTACCTGATCTTCTGCATCCTTGCCATACAAACCATTGCATTTTCTCTCACTCCCAGCAGAGCTCCAATGAGCCCCTCAGAGCAGCTCCTGTTAATTCCAGTTTATTAATTCCTCCCAGTCTTATCCTTATTCTCTCTGAGCAATATTCAGGCACACAGTGCCCCAGCTTGTTCCCCTGCAATGCAATTTCATCTAAAACCTGCAGGTTCTGGTGGTCCCACCAGTGCCCATCCCATGTGTTTCACCTTGCCCTGGAGCAGGGACAAGCTGAAATTCTGTCCCATCATTATCTCCAGCTTTCCTCAGGGGCCATGCACATCCTTCTGCCTCCCATGGGCATGGATTTGGGAATTTTGCAGCAGG